>NC_080702.1:12784429-12967639 GCF_030445035.2 Dasypus novemcinctus | reverse complement strand
TTCTTGGACTTGCCCAGGGCAGCTGAGAGGGAGAAGATGGCCCTCGCCACGGAGGGAAGCAATTAGTGCCGACACCTGCCAGCGGGAGAAGCGCATCCAACAGCCCTGTGGGATCCAAGCCCCCTCTCGCTCCATCCGCTGCCTCCGCCCCACCCCCTCTTCTCGGGGCGCCCAGCCGGCGCCGGGGGGCAGGCGCCGGGCCTCTCGCGCCGCCGTTGACCGCTCTCCGACGCCCGCCGAGCCGGGACCAGGGCGCAGGCGCCCCAGCGCCCTGGGCCGGCCACGCCCACCGCCGCCCAGGCGCGCAGGCGCCCCTCACCCCGGCCCCCGCACACTCGCCCCGACCCCGCCCCGCCTGGTTGCTCTGGAGACGGTGGCCGCTGGCGGGAGGTGCCCAAGGCCGGGAGTGGCAAGACAGTTGTGACCGATGACACAGATGAGGGGGCCTTTGCTCCACCCGGCAGTTGTCCCCAGTGGCAGTGCCGGGACAGATGCGGCCGATAGGCATCCTGCCCAGACCCGCCGGATGCAGCCCGGGGAGCGTGTCCACTGCCAAGGAAACCTCAAGCGCTGGGGGAAACGGGGTTCCCAAACCTAGACACCGAATGCCACCAGGAGCCCACGGGCATGGAAGGGCTGGCGGACCCCTGACGTGGGAGGAGCCTGCTGGCTGGGGACTGGGCTAGAAGAGAAGCTCTGCTATTGTGTCCTGGACAGGTGTTCTCCCCTGGATGTCTGCTGAAAAGCCAAGAGACAGAAGAAGCTCCAGGAACAAGAAAGCGGCTCCCTTGCCCAAAGTCAGAGCCACAACTTCCACCGCTAGGGGCCACTGTTGGGTAGGAATGGTTCCTTCCTCACACTGGCTGCAGGGCAGAGGGCTGAATTCCAAGGCAGGGGGAGGGGCAGGGCCCCTTGCCCAAGGGGCTGTGGGGGAAGGGACCCCTGGGCCAGATCGGGGACTGCTGGGAGACCCCCTCTCCATCCGAGAGCTCACCTGGTCCAGGCCAAGGGTCTGGGTTGGGCCAGGCTGCCGGCTCCCTCTGAAGACAGACAGGGGTTCCTCGCCAACCAAAGTCCCCGAGGCCTCGTCAAGCAGGCGGCCTACCTAGGGCCGGCCGCCGTTGCCCTGCAGGTCTCTCCCACGGCAATGGTCACGGACAAGCTGTCTCCCATCGCCGTCACCTCCACCTTCGGTCAGGGGAACCCTGGCCTTTCCCACCGGCGGCCTGCGGGCTTGGGCCTGGGCTCCCTGCCAGGCCTGTCTCCCAGAGAGGAGAGGCCCAGAGTCTTCCCTCTGCCTTCTCCCTGACCTCTCTTTCTCTGTGTTTCTTTTCTGGCATGAGAGGGGCCCCTGCGCACCCCTACGACCCCTACCAATGAGCCAGCCCTTTCTCCTCTCGCCCTCCTCTTTCGGACCGTAGGAACGGAACGAGCGATTTCCTTTTCTCTGGGCTCTGGGGACGCAAATCGGCACTGCGTACCTATTGGGTGGTGAGACTTTTCCGCGGAAATCGTTTCTGCTCCCTTGAGGCACTGCGGTCAAGTGGGCTTACAGGTCCAGGTGTTCCATGGACCAGGGACATTCTCAGCAGCCATGGTGACCGTCCGAAGCGGACGTATGGCTTGTTTGGGCCCTGACTGGAGTCGTAACCATCACTTTTTAAAAATAAATAAATAAATAAATAAATAAATAAATAAATAAATTAACAAACAAACAAATAAATAAATAAATAAGAACCCGTCATCTTCAGCACATTTCGCTCGGCCAGAGCACGCCACGCAACCAGGTGATTTTCCTATTGATTGTCCTTCCTAGCTACCCTAGCAGGCAGTTCCACAGGTATCCTGTCAAGATTTCCACCCGAAAGCAGATAGCCCTTCTGGCCTTGGCGCAGCTGCCTAGTCGATAAAGCCCTGGGCACTGGTGCTCCTGAGGGCTGCGGGGACACCCGGGTCTACGCGGATGGCAGGTGGCTCTGGGCCCCAGGGCCCTGCCGGTGGGCCCTACTTGGGAATCCGTGCTCTTGCCTGGGGGGCGTCGGTTGCAGAGGGGCCTCCCGCCCCGTGCCTCTTCAGTCACTTTGGCTGCAGCTGAGCCTGGCACTGGGTTTGTGCGTGCTCAGGAGACAGATTCCTGCATGTCTCTGGACAGGCCCCGTGCCAGCTGGGACCTGAGCCTCAGCCCAGGTGCACCACCTGCGCTCAGGTTCTTGGACTTGCCCAGGGCAGCTGAGAGGGAGAAGATGGCCCTCGCCACGGAGGGAAGCAATTAGTGCCGACACCTGCCAGCGGGAGAAGCGCATCCAACAGCCCTGTGGGATCCAAGCCCCCTCTCGCTCCATCCGCTGCCTCCGCCCCACCCCCTCTTCTCGGGGCGCCCAGCCGGCGCCGGGGGGCAGGCGCCGGGCCTCTCGCGCCGCCGTTGACCGCTCTCCGACGCCCGCCGAGCCGGGACCAGGGCGCAGGCGCCCCAGCGCCCTGGGCCGGCCACGCCCACCGCCGCCCAGGCGCGCAGGCGCCCCTCACCCCGGCCCCCGCACACTCGCCCCGACCCCGCCCCGCCTGGTTGCTCTGGAGACGGTGGCCGCTGGCGGGAGGTGCCCAAGGCCGGGAGTGGCAAGACAGTTGTGACCGATGACACAGATGAGGGGGCCTTTGCTCCACCCGGCAGTTGTCCCCAGTGGCAGTGCCGGGACAGATGCGGCCGATAGGCATCCTGCCCAGACCCGCCGGATGCAGCCCGGGGAGCGTGTCCACTGCCAAGGAAACCTCAAGCGCTGGGGGAAACGGGGTTCCCAAACCTAGACACCGAATGCCACCAGGAGCCCACGGGCATGGAAGGGCTGGCGGACCCCTGACGTGGGAGGAGCCTGCTGGCTGGGGACTGGGCTAGAAGAGAAGCTCTGCTATTGTGTCCTGGACAGGTGTTCTCCCCTGGATGTCTGCTGAAAAGCCAAGAGACAGAAGAAGCTCCAGGAACAAGAAAGCGGCTCCCTTGCCCAAAGTCAGAGCCACAACTTCCACCGCTAGGGGCCACTGTTGGGTAGGAATGGTTCCTTCCTCACACTGGCTGCAGGGCAGAGGGCTGAATTCCAAGGCAGGGGGAGGGGCAGGGCCCCTTGCCCAAGGGGCTGTGGGGGAAGGGACCCCTGGGCCAGATCGGGGACTGCTGGGAGACCCCCTCTCCATCCGAGAGCTCACCTGGTCCAGGCCAAGGGTCTGGGTTGGGCCAGGCTGCCGGCTCCCTCTGAAGACAGACAGGGGTTCCTCGCCAACCAAAGTCCCCGAGGCCTCGTCAAGCAGGCGGCCTACCTAGGGCCGGCCGCCGTTGCCCTGCAGGTCTCTCCCACGGCAATGGTCACGGACAAGCTGTCTCCCATCGCCGTCACCTCCACCTTCGGTCAGGGGAACCCTGGCCTTTCCCACCGGCGGCCTGCGGGCTTGGGCCTGGGCTCCCTGCCAGGCCTGTCTCCCAGAGAGGAGAGGCCCAGAGTCTTCCCTCTGCCTTCTCCCTGACCTCTCTTTCTCTGTGTTTCTTTTCTGGCATGAGAGGGGCCCCTGCGCACCCCTACGACCCCTACCAATGAGCCAGCCCTTTCTCCTCTCGCCCTCCTCTTTCGGACCGTAGGAACGGAACGAGCGATTTCCTTTTCTCTGGGCTCTGGGGACGCAAATCGGCACTGCGTACCTATTGGGTGGTGAGACTTTTCCGCGGAAATCGTTTCTGCTCCCTTGAGGCACTGCGGTCAAGTGGGCTTACAGGTCCAGGTGTTCCATGGACCAGGGACATTCTCAGCAGCCATGGTGACCGTCCGAAGCGGACGTATGGCTTGTTTGGGCCCTGACTGGAGTCGTAACCATCACTTTTTAAAAATAAATAAATAAATAAATAAATAAATAAATAAATAAATTAACAAACAAACAAATAAATAAATAAATAAATAAGAACCCGTCATCTTCAGCACATTTCGCTCGGCCAGAGCACGCCACGCAACCAGGTGATTTTCCTATTGATTGTCCTTCCTAGCTACCCTAGCAGGCAGTTCCACAGGTATCCTGTCAAGATTTCCACCCGAAAGCAGATAGCCCTTCTGGCCTTGGCGCAGCTGCCTAGTCGATAAAGCCCTGGGCACTGGTGCTCCTGAGGGCTGCGGGGACACCCGGGTCTACGCGGATGGCAGGTGGCTCTGGGCCCCAGGGCCCTGCCGGTGGGCCCTACTTGGGAATCCGTGCTCTTGCCTGGGGGGCGTCGGTTGCAGAGGGGCCTCCCGCCCCGTGCCTCTTCAGTCACTTTGGCTGCAGCTGAGCCTGGCACTGGGTTTGTGCGTGCTCAGGAGACAGATTCCTGCATGTCTCTGGACAGGCCCCGTGCCAGCTGGGACCTGAGCCTCAGCCCAGGTGCACCACCTGCGCTCAGGTTCTTGGACTTGCCCAGGGCAGCTGAGAGGGAGAAGATGGCCCTCGCCACGGAGGGAAGCAATTAGTGCCGACACCTGCCAGCGGGAGAAGCGCATCCAACAGCCCTGTGGGATCCAAGCCCCCTCTCGCTCCATCCGCTGCCTCCGCCCCACCCCCTCTTCTCGGGGCGCCCAGCCGGCGCCGGGGGGCAGGCGCCGGGCCTCTCGCGCCGCCGTTGACCGCTCTCCGACGCCCGCCGAGCCGGGACCAGGGCGCAGGCGCCCCAGCGCCCTGGGCCGGCCACGCCCACCGCCGCCCAGGCGCGCAGGCGCCCCTCACCCCGGCCCCCGCACACTCGCCCCGACCCCGCCCCGCCTGGTTGCTCTGGAGACGGTGGCCGCTGGCGGGAGGTGCCCAAGGCCGGGAGTGGCAAGACAGTTGTGACCGATGACACAGATGAGGGGGCCTTTGCTCCACCCGGCAGTTGTCCCCAGTGGCAGTGCCGGGACAGATGCGGCCGATAGGCATCCTGCCCAGACCCGCCGGATGCAGCCCGGGGAGCGTGTCCACTGCCAAGGAAACCTCAAGCGCTGGGGGAAACGGGGTTCCCAAACCTAGACACCGAATGCCACCAGGAGCCCACGGGCATGGAAGGGCTGGCGGACCCCTGACGTGGGAGGAGCCTGCTGGCTGGGGACTGGGCTAGAAGAGAAGCTCTGCTATTGTGTCCTGGACAGGTGTTCTCCCCTGGATGTCTGCTGAAAAGCCAAGAGACAGAAGAAGCTCCAGGAACAAGAAAGCGGCTCCCTTGCCCAAAGTCAGAGCCACAACTTCCACCGCTAGGGGCCACTGTTGGGTAGGAATGGTTCCTTCCTCACACTGGCTGCAGGGCAGAGGGCTGAATTCCAAGGCAGGGGGAGGGGCAGGGCCCCTTGCCCAAGGGGCTGTGGGGGAAGGGACCCCTGGGCCAGATCGGGGACTGCTGGGAGACCCCCTCTCCATCCGAGAGCTCACCTGGTCCAGGCCAAGGGTCTGGGTTGGGCCAGGCTGCCGGCTCCCTCTGAAGACAGACAGGGGTTCCTCGCCAACCAAAGTCCCCGAGGCCTCGTCAAGCAGGCGGCCTACCTAGGGCCGGCCGCCGTTGCCCTGCAGGTCTCTCCCACGGCAATGGTCACGGACAAGCTGTCTCCCATCGCCGTCACCTCCACCTTCGGTCAGGGGAACCCTGGCCTTTCCCACCGGCGGCCTGCGGGCTTGGGCCTGGGCTCCCTGCCAGGCCTGTCTCCCAGAGAGGAGAGGCCCAGAGTCTTCCCTCTGCCTTCTCCCTGACCTCTCTTTCTCTGTGTTTCTTTTCTGGCATGAGAGGGGCCCCTGCGCACCCCTACGACCCCTACCAATGAGCCAGCCCTTTCTCCTCTCGCCCTCCTCTTTCGGACCGTAGGAACGGAACGAGCGATTTCCTTTTCTCTGGGCTCTGGGGACGCAAATCGGCACTGCGTACCTATTGGGTGGTGAGACTTTTCCGCGGAAATCGTTTCTGCTCCCTTGAGGCACTGCGGTCAAGTGGGCTTACAGGTCCAGGTGTTCCATGGACCAGGGACATTCTCAGCAGCCATGGTGACCGTCCGAAGCGGACGTATGGCTTGTTTGGGCCCTGACTGGAGTCGTAACCATCACTTTTTAAAAATAAATAAATAAATTAATTAATTAATTAATTAACAAACAAACAAATAAATAAATAAATAAGAACCCGTCATCTTCAGCACATTTCGCTCGGCCAGAGCACGCCACGCAACCAGGTGATTTTCCTATTGATTGTCCTTCCTAGCTACCCTAGCAGGCAGTTCCACAGGTATCCTGTCAAGATTTCCACCCGAAAGCAGATAGCCCTTCTGGCCTTGGCGCAGCTGCCTAGTCGATAAAGCCCTGGGCACTGGTGCTCCTGAGGGCTGCGGGGACACCCGGGTCTACGCGGATGGCAGGTGGCTCTGGGCCCCAGGGCCCTGCCGGTGGGCCCTACTTGGGAATCCGTGCTCTTGCCTGGGGGGCGTCGGTTGCAGAGGGGCCTCCCGCCCCGTGCCTCTTCAGTCACTTTGGCTGCAGCTGAGCCTGGCACTGGGTTTGTGCGTGCTCAGGAGACAGATTCCTGCATGTCTCTGGACAGGCCCCGTGCCAGCTGGGACCTGAGCCTCAGCCCAGGTGCACCACCTGCGCTCAGGTTCTTGGACTTGCCCAGGGCAGCTGAGAGGGAGAAGATGGCCCTCGCCACGGAGGGAAGCAATTAGTGCCGACACCTGCCAGCGGGAGAAGCGCATCCAACAGCCCTGTGGGATCCAAGCCCCCTCTCGCTCCATCCGCTGCCTCCGCCCCACCCCCTCTTCTCGGGGCGCCCAGCCGGCGCCGGGGGGCAGGCGCCGGGCCTCTCGCGCCGCCGTTGACCGCTCTCCGACGCCCGCCGAGCCGGGACCAGGGCGCAGGCGCCCCAGCGCCCTGGGCCGGCCACGCCCACCGCCGCCCAGGCGCGCAGGCGCCCCTCACCCCGGCCCCCGCACACTCGCCCCGACCCCGCCCCGCCTGGTTGCTCTGGAGACGGTGGCCGCTGGCGGGAGGTGCCCAAGGCCGGGAGTGGCAAGACAGTTGTGACCGATGACACAGATGAGGGGGCCTTTGCTCCACCCGGCAGTTGTCCCCAGTGGCAGTGCCGGGACAGATGCGGCCGATAGGCATCCTGCCCAGACCCGCCGGATGCAGCCCGGGGAGCGTGTCCACTGCCAAGGAAACCTCAAGCGCTGGGGGAAACGGGGTTCCCAAACCTAGACACCGAATGCCACCAGGAGCCCACGGGCATGGAAGGGCTGGCGGACCCCTGACGTGGGAGGAGCCTGCTGGCTGGGGACTGGGCTAGAAGAGAAGCTCTGCTATTGTGTCCTGGACAGGTGTTCTCCCCTGGATGTCTGCTGAAAAGCCAAGAGACAGAAGAAGCTCCAGGAACAAGAAAGCGGCTCCCTTGCCCAAAGTCAGAGCCACAACTTCCACCGCTAGGGGCCACTGTTGGGTAGGAATGGTTCCTTCCTCACACTGGCTGCAGGGCAGAGGGCTGAATTCCAAGGCAGGGGGAGGGGCAGGGCCCCTTGCCCAAGGGGCTGTGGGGGAAGGGACCCCTGGGCCAGATCGGGGACTGCTGGGAGACCCCCTCTCCATCCGAGAGCTCACCTGGTCCAGGCCAAGGGTCTGGGTTGGGCCAGGCTGCCGGCTCCCTCTGAAGACAGACAGGGGTTCCTCGCCAACCAAAGTCCCCGAGGCCTCGTCAAGCAGGCGGCCTACCTAGGGCCGGCCGGCGTTGCCCTGCAGGTCTCTCCCACGGCAATGGTCACGGACAAGCTGTCTCCCATCGCCGTCACCTCCACCTTCGGTCAGGGGAACCCTGGCCTTTCCCACCGGCGGCCTGCGGGCTTGGGCCTGGGCTCCCTGCCAGGCCTGTCTCCCAGAGAGGAGAGGCCCAGAGTCTTCCCTCTGCCTTCTCCCTGACCTCTCTTTCTCTGTGTTTCTTTTCTGGCATGAGAGGGGCCCCTGCGCACCCCTACGACCCCTACCAATGAGCCAGCCCTTTCTCCTCTCGCCCTCCTCTTTCGGACCGTAGGAACGGAACGAGCGATTTCCTTTTCTCTGGGCTCTGGGGACGCAAATCGGCACTGCGTACCTATTGGGTGGTGAGACTTTTCCGCGGAAATCGTTTCTGCTCCCTTGAGGCACTGCGGTCAAGTGGGCTTACAGGTCCAGGTGTTCCATGGACCAGGGACATTCTCAGCAGCCATGGTGACCGTCCGAAGCGGACGTATGGCTTGTTTGGGCCCTGACTGGAGTCGTAACCATCACTTTTTAAAAATAAATAAATAAATAAATAAATAAATAAATAAATAAATAAATAAATTAACAAACAAACAAATAAATAAATAAATAAATAAGAACCCGTCATCTTCAGCACATTTCGCTCGGCCAGAGCACGCCACGCAACCAGGTGATTTTCCTATTGATTGTCCTTCCTAGCTACCCTAGCAGGCAGTTCCACAGGTATCCTGTCAAGATTTCCACCCGAAAGCAGATAGCCCTTCTGGCCTTGGCGCAGCTGCCTAGTCGATAAAGCCCTGGGCACTGGTGCTCCTGAGGGCTGCGGGGACACCCGGGTCTACGCGGATGGCAGGTGGCTCTGGGCCCCAGGGCCCTGCCGGTGGGCCCTACTTGGGAATCCGTGCTCTTGCCTGGGGGGCGTCGGTTGCAGAGGGGCCTCCCGCCCCGTGCCTCTTCAGTCACTTTGGCTGCAGCTGAGCCTGGCACTGGGTTTGTGCGTGCTCAGGAGACAGATTCCTGCATGTCTCTGGACAGGCCCCGTGCCAGCTGGGACCTGAGCCTCAGCCCAGGTGCACCACCTGCGCTCAGGTTCTTGGACTTGCCCAGGGCAGCTGAGAGGGAGAAGATGGCCCTCGCCACGGAGGGAAGCAATTAGTGCCGACACCTGCCAGCGGGAGAAGCGCATCCAACAGCCCTGTGGGATCCAAGCCCCCTCTCGCTCCATCCGCTGCCTCCGCCCCACCCCCTCTTCTCGGGGCGCCCAGCCGGCGCCGGGGGGCAGGCGCCGGGCCTCTCGCGCCGCCGTTGACCGCTCTCCGACGCCCGCCGAGCCGGGACCAGGGCGCAGGCGCCCCAGCGCCCTGGGCCGGCCACGCCCACCGCCGCCCAGGCGCGCAGGCGCCCCTCACCCCGGCCCCCGCACACTCGCCCCGACCCCGCCCCGCCTGGTTGCTCTGGAGACGGTGGCCGCTGGCGGGAGGTGCCCAAGGCCGGGAGTGGCAAGACAGTTGTGACCGATGACACAGATGAGGGGGCCTTTGCTCCACCCGGCAGTTGTCCCCAGTGGCAGTGCCGGGACAGATGCGGCCGATAGGCATCCTGCCCAGACCCGCCGGATGCAGCCCGGGGAGCGTGTCCACTGCCAAGGAAACCTCAAGCGCTGGGGGAAACGGGGTTCCCAAACCTAGACACCGAATGCCACCAGGAGCCCACGGGCATGGAAGGGCTGGCGGACCCCTGACGTGGGAGGAGCCTGCTGGCTGGGGACTGGGCTAGAAGAGAAGCTCTGCTATTGTGTCCTGGACAGGTGTTCTCCCCTGGATGTCTGCTGAAAAGCCAAGAGACAGAAGAAGCTCCAGGAACAAGAAAGCGGCTCCCTTGCCCAAAGTCAGAGCCACAACTTCCACCGCTAGGGGCCACTGTTGGGTAGGAATGGTTCCTTCCTCACACTGGCTGCAGGGCAGAGGGCTGAATTCCAAGGCAGGGGGAGGGGCAGGGCCCCTTGCCCAAGGGGCTGTGGGGGAAGGGACCCCTGGGCCAGATCGGGGACTGCTGGGAGACCCCCTCTCCATCCGAGAGCTCACCTGGTCCAGGCCAAGGGTCTGGGTTGGGCCAGGCTGCCGGCTCCCTCTGAAGACAGACAGGGGTTCCTCGCCAACCAAAGTCCCCGAGGCCTCGTCAAGCAGGCGGCCTACCTAGGGCCGGCCGCCGTTGCCCTGCAGGTCTCTCCCACGGCAATGGTCACGGACAAGCTGTCTCCCATCGCCGTCACCTCCACCTTCGGTCAGGGGAACCCTGGCCTTTCCCACCGGCGGCCTGCGGGCTTGGGCCTGGGCTCCCTGCCAGGCCTGTCTCCCAGAGAGGAGAGGCCCAGAGTCTTCCCTCTGCCTTCTCCCTGACCTCTCTTTCTCTGTGTTTCTTTTCTGGCATGAGAGGGGCCCCTGCGCACCCCTACGACCCCTACCAATGAGCCAGCCCTTTCTCCTCTCGCCCTCCTCTTTCGGACCGTAGGAACGGAACGAGCGATTTCCTTTTCTCTGGGCTCTGGGGACGCAAATCGGCACTGCGTACCTATTGGGTGGTGAGACTTTTCCGCGGAAATCGTTTCTGCTCCCTTGAGGCACTGCGGTCAAGTGGGCTTACAGGTCCAGGTGTTCCATGGACCAGGGACATTCTCAGCAGCCATGGTGACCGTCCGAAGCGGACGTATGGCTTGTTTGGGCCCTGACTGGAGTCGTAACCATCACTTTTTAAAAATAAATAAATAAATAAATAAATAAATAAATAAATAAATTAACAAACAAACAAATAAATAAATAAATAAATAAGAACCCGTCATCTTCAGCACATTTCGCTCGGCCAGAGCACGCCACGCAACCAGGTGATTTTCCTATTGATTGTCCTTCCTAGCTACCCTAGCAGGCAGTTCCACAGGTATCCTGTCAAGATTTCCACCCGAAAGCAGATAGCCCTTCTGGCCTTGGCGCAGCTGCCTAGTCGATAAAGCCCTGGGCACTGGTGCTCCTGAGGGCTGCGGGGACACCCGGGTCTACGCGGATGGCAGGTGGCTCTGGGCCCCAGGGCCCTGCCGGTGGGCCCTACTTGGGAATCCGTGCTCTTGCCTGGGGGGCGTCGGTTGCAGAGGGGCCTCCCGCCCCGTGCCTCTTCAGTCACTTTGGCTGCAGCTGAGCCTGGCACTGGGTTTGTGCGTGCTCAGGAGACAGATTCCTGCATGTCTCTGGACAGGCCCCGTGCCAGCTGGGACCTGAGCCTCAGCCCAGGTGCACCACCTGCGCTCAGGTTCTTGGACTTGCCCAGGGCAGCTGAGAGGGAGAAGATGGCCCTCGCCACGGAGGGAAGCAATTAGTGCCGACACCTGCCAGCGGGAGAAGCGCATCCAACAGCCCTGTGGGATCCAAGCCCCCTCTCGCTCCATCCGCTGCCTCCGCCCCACCCCCTCTTCTCGGGGCGCCCAGCCGGCGCCGGGGGGCAGGCGCCGGGCCTCTCGCGCCGCCGTTGACCGCTCTCCGACGCCCGCCGAGCCGGGACCAGGGCGCAGGCGCCCCAGCGCCCTGGGCCGGCCACGCCCACCGCCGCCCAGGCGCGCAGGCGCCCCTCACCCCGGCCCCCGCACACTCGCCCCGACCCCGCCCCGCCTGGTTGCTCTGGAGACGGTGGCCGCTGGCGGGAGGTGCCCAAGGCCGGGAGTGGCAAGACAGTTGTGACCGATGACACAGATGAGGGGGCCTTTGCTCCACCCGGCAGTTGTCCCCAGTGGCAGTGCCGGGACAGATGCGGCCGATAGGCATCCTGCCCAGACCCGCCGGATGCAGCCCGGGGAGCGTGTCCACTGCCAAGGAAACCTCAAGCGCTGGGGGAAACGGGGTTCCCAAACCTAGACACCGAATGCCACCAGGAGCCCACGGGCATGGAAGGGCTGGCGGACCCCTGACGTGGGAGGAGCCTGCTGGCTGGGGACTGGGCTAGAAGAGAAGCTCTGCTATTGTGTCCTGGACAGGTGTTCTCCCCTGGATGTCTGCTGAAAAGCCAAGAGACAGAAGAAGCTCCAGGAACAAGAAAGCGGCTCCCTTGCCCAAAGTCAGAGCCACAACTTCCACCGCTAGGGGCCACTGTTGGGTAGGAATGGTTCCTTCCTCACACTGGCTGCAGGGCAGAGGGCTGAATTCCAAGGCAGGGGGAGGGGCAGGGCCCCTTGCCCAAGGGGCTGTGGGGGAAGGGACCCCTGGGCCAGATCGGGGACTGCTGGGAGACCCCCTCTCCATCCGAGAGCTCACCTGGTCCAGGCCAAGGGTCTGGGTTGGGCCAGGCTGCCGGCTCCCTCTGAAGACAGACAGGGGTTCCTCGCCAACCAAAGTCCCCGAGGCCTCGTCAAGCAGGCGGCCTACCTAGGGCCGGCCGCCGTTGCCCTGCAGGTCTCTCCCACGGCAATGGTCACGGACAAGCTGTCTCCCATCGCCGTCACCTCCACCTTCGGTCAGGGGAACCCTGGCCTTTCCCACCGGCGGCCTGCGGGCTTGGGCCTGGGCTCCCTGCCAGGCCTGTCTCCCAGAGAGGAGAGGCCCAGAGTCTTCCCTCTGCCTTCTCCCTGACCTCTCTTTCTCTGTGTTTCTTTTCTGGCATGAGAGGGGCCCCTGCGCACCCCTACGACCCCTACCAATGAGCCAGCCCTTTCTCCTCTCGCCCTCCTCTTTCGGACCGTAGGAACGGAACGAGCGATTTCCTTTTCTCTGGGCTCTGGGGACGCAAATCGGCACTGCGTACCTATTGGGTGGTGAGACTTTTCCGCGGAAATCGTTTCTGCTCCCTTGAGGCACTGCGGTCAAGTGGGCTTACAGGTCCAGGTGTTCCATGGACCAGGGACATTCTCAGCAGCCATGGTGACCGTCCGAAGCGGACGTATGGCTTGTTTGGGCCCTGACTGGAGTCGTAACCATCACTTTTTAAAAATAAATAAATAAATAAATAAATAAATAAATAAATAAATTAACAAACAAACAAATAAATAAATAAATAAATAAGAACCCGTCATCTTCAGCACATTTCGCTCGGCCAGAGCACGCCACGCAACCAGGTGATTTTCCTATTGATTGTCCTTCCTAGCTACCCTAGCAGGCAGTTCCACAGGTATCCTGTCAAGATTTCCACCCGAAAGCAGATAGCCCTTCTGGCCTTGGCGCAGCTGCCTAGTCGATAAAGCCCTGGGCACTGGTGCTCCTGAGGGCTGCGGGGACACCCGGGTCTACGCGGATGGCAGGTGGCTCTGGGCCCCAGGGCCCTGCCGGTGGGCCCTACTTGGGAATCCGTGCTCTTGCCTGGGGGGCGTCGGTTGCAGAGGGGCCTCCCGCCCCGTGCCTCTTCAGTCACTTTGGCTGCAGCTGAGCCTGGCACTGGGTTTGTGCGTGCTCAGGAGACAGATTCCTGCATGTCTCTGGACAGGCCCCGTGCCAGCTGGGACCTGAGCCTCAGCCCAGGTGCACCACCTGCGCTCAGGTTCTTGGACTTGCCCAGGGCAGCTGAGAGGGAGAAGATGGCCCTCGCCACGGAGGGAAGCAATTAGTGCCGACACCTGCCAGCGGGAGAAGCGCATCCAACAGCCCTGTGGGATCCAAGCCCCCTCTCGCTCCATCCGCTGCCTCCGCCCCACCCCCTCTTCTCGGGGCGCCCAGCCGGCGCCGGGGGGCAGGCGCCGGGCCTCTCGCGCCGCCGTTGACCGCTCTCCGACGCCCGCCGAGCCGGGACCAGGGCGCAGGCGCCCCAGCGCCCTGGGCCGGCCACGCCCACCGCCGCCCAGGCGCGCAGGCGCCCCTCACCCCGGCCCCCGCACACTCGCCCCGACCCCGCCCCGCCTGGTTGCTCTGGAGACGGTGGCCGCTGGCGGGAGGTGCCCAAGGCCGGGAGTGGCAAGACAGTTGTGACCGATGACACAGATGAGGGGGCCTTTGCTCCACCCGGCAGTTGTCCCCAGTGGCAGTGCCGGGACAGATGCGGCCGATAGGCATCCTGCCCAGACCCGCCGGATGCAGCCCGGGGAGCGTGTCCACTGCCAAGGAAACCTCAAGCGCTGGGGGAAACGGGGTTCCCAAACCTAGACACCGAATGCCACCAGGAGCCCACGGGCATGGAAGGGCTGGCGGACCCCTGACGTGGGAGGAGCCTGCTGGCTGGGGACTGGGCTAGAAGAGAAGCTCTGCTATTGTGTCCTGGACAGGTGTTCTCCCCTGGATGTCTGCTGAAAAGCCAAGAGACAGAAGAAGCTCCAGGAACAAGAAAGCGGCTCCCTTGCCCAAAGTCAGAGCCACAACTTCCACCGCTAGGGGCCACTGTTGGGTAGGAATGGTTCCTTCCTCACACTGGCTGCAGGGCAGAGGGCTGAATTCCAAGGCAGGGGGAGGGGCAGGGCCCCTTGCCCAAGGGGCTGTGGGGGAAGGGACCCCTGGGCCAGATCGGGGACTGCTGGGAGACCCCCTCTCCATCCGAGAGCTCACCTGGTCCAGGCCAAGGGTCTGGGTTGGGCCAGGCTGCCGGCTCCCTCTGAAGACAGACAGGGGTTCCTCGCCAACCAAAGTCCCCGAGGCCTCGTCAAGCAGGCGGCCTACCTAGGGCCGGCCGGCGTTGCCCTGCAGGTCTCTCCCACGGCAATGGTCACGGACAAGCTGTCTCCCATCGCCGTCACCTCCACCTTCGGTCAGGGGAACCCTGGCCTTTCCCACCGGCGGCCTGCGGGCTTGGGCCTGGGCTCCCTGCCAGGCCTGTCTCCCAGAGAGGAGAGGCCCAGAGTCTTCCCTCTGCCTTCTCCCTGACCTCTCTTTCTCTGTGTTTCTTTTCTGGCATGAGAGGGGCCCCTGCGCACCCCTACGACCCCTACCAATGAGCCAGCCCTTTCTCCTCTCGCCCTCCTCTTTCGGACCGTAGGAACGGAACGAGCGATTTCCTTTTCTCTGGGCTCTGGGGACGCAAATCGGCACTGCGTACCTATTGGGTGGTGAGACTTTTCCGCGGAAATCGTTTCTGCTCCCTTGAGGCACTGCGGTCAAGTGGGCTTACAGGTCCAGGTGTTCCATGGACCAGGGACATTCTCAGCAGCCATGGTGACCGTCCGAAGCGGACGTATGGCTTGTTTGGGCCCTGACTGGAGTCGTAACCATCACTTTTTAAAAATAAATAAATAAATAAATAAATAAATAAATAAATAAATTAACAAACAAACAAATAAATAAATAAATAAATAAGAACCCGTCATCTTCAGCACATTTCGCTCGGCCAGAGCACGCCACGCAACCAGGTGATTTTCCTATTGATTGTCCTTCCTAGCTACCCTAGCAGGCAGTTCCACAGGTATCCTGTCAAGATTTCCACCCGAAAGCAGATAGCCCTTCTGGCCTTGGCGCAGCTGCCTAGTCGATAAAGCCCTGGGCACTGGTGCTCCTGAGGGCTGCGGGGACACCCGGGTCTACGCGGATGGCAGGTGGCTCTGGGCCCCAGGGCCCTGCCGGTGGGCCCTACTTGGGAATCCGTGCTCTTGCCTGGGGGGCGTCGGTTGCAGAGGGGCCTCCCGCCCCGTGCCTCTTCAGTCACTTTGGCTGCAGCTGAGCCTGGCACTGGGTTTGTGCGTGCTCAGGAGACAGATTCCTGCATGTCTCTGGACAGGCCCCGTGCCAGCTGGGACCTGAGCCTCAGCCCAGGTGCACCACCTGCGCTCAGGTTCTTGGACTTGCCCAGGGCAGCTGAGAGGGAGAAGATGGCCCTCGCCACGGAGGGAAGCAATTAGTGCCGACACCTGCCAGCGGGAGAAGCGCATCCAACAGCCCTGTGGGATCCAAGCCCCCTCTCGCTCCATCCGCTGCCTCCGCCCCACCCCCTCTTCTCGGGGCGCCCAGCCGGCGCCGGGGGGCAGGCGCCGGGCCTCTCGCGCCGCCGTTGACCGCTCTCCGACGCCCGCCGAGCCGGGACCAGGGCGCAGGCGCCCCAGCGCCCTGGGCCGGCCACGCCCACCGCCGCCCAGGCGCGCAGGCGCCCCTCACCCCGGCCCCCGCACACTCGCCCCGACCCCGCCCCGCCTGGTTGCTCTGGAGACGGTGGCCGCTGGCGGGAGGTGCCCAAGGCCGGGAGTGGCAAGACAGTTGTGACCGATGACACAGATGAGGGGGCCTTTGCTCCACCCGGCAGTTGTCCCCAGTGGCAGTGCCGGGACAGATGCGGCCGATAGGCATCCTGCCCAGACCCGCCGGATGCAGCCCGGGGAGCGTGTCCACTGCCAAGGAAACCTCAAGCGCTGGGGGAAACGGGGTTCCCAAACCTAGACACCGAATGCCACCAGGAGCCCACGGGCATGGAAGGGCTGGCGGACCCCTGACGTGGGAGGAGCCTGCTGGCTGGGGACTGGGCTAGAAGAGAAGCTCTGCTATTGTGTCCTGGACAGGTGTTCTCCCCTGGATGTCTGCTGAAAAGCCAAGAGACAGAAGAAGCTCCAGGAACAAGAAAGCGGCTCCCTTGCCCAAAGTCAGAGCCACAACTTCCACCGCTAGGGGCCACTGTTGGGTAGGAATGGTTCCTTCCTCACACTGGCTGCAGGGCAGAGGGCTGAATTCCAAGGCAGGGGGAGGGGCAGGGCCCCTTGCCCAAGGGGCTGTGGGGGAAGGGACCCCTGGGCCAGATCGGGGACTGCTGGGAGACCCCCTCTCCATCCGAGAGCTCACCTGGTCCAGGCCAAGGGTCTGGGTTGGGCCAGGCTGCCGGCTCCCTCTGAAGACAGACAGGGGTTCCTCGCCAACCAAAGTCCCCGAGGCCTCGTCAAGCAGGCGGCCTACCTAGGGCCGGCCGCCGTTGCCCTGCAGGTCTCTCCCACGGCAATGGTCACGGACAAGCTGTCTCCCATCGCCGTCACCTCCACCTTCGGTCAGGGGAACCCTGGCCTTTCCCACCGGCGGCCTGCGGGCTTGGGCCTGGGCTCCCTGCCAGGCCTGTCTCCCAGAGAGGAGAGGCCCAGAGTCTTCCCTCTGCCTTCTCCCTGACCTCTCTTTCTCTGTGTTTCTTTTCTGGCATGAGAGGGGCCCCTGCGCACCCCTACGACCCCTACCAATGAGCCAGCCCTTTCTCCTCTCGCCCTCCTCTTTCCGACCGTAGGAACGGAACGAGCGATTTCCTTTTCTCTGGGCTCTGGGGACGCAAATCGGCACTGCGTACCTATTGGGTGGTGAGACTTTTCCGCGGAAATCGTTTCTGCTCCCTTGAGGCACTGCGGTCAAGTGGGCTTACAGGTCCAGGTGTTCCATGGACCAGGGACATTCTCAGCAGCCATGGTGACCGTCCGAAGCGGACGTATGGCTTGTTTGGGCCCTGACTGGAGTCGTAACCATCACTTTTTAAAAATAAATAAATAAATAAATAAATAAATAAATAAATAAATTAACAAACAAACAAATAAATAAATAAATAAATAAGAACCCGTCATCTTCAGCACATTTCGCTCGGCCAGAGCACGCCACGCAACCAGGTGATTTTCCTATTGATTGTCCTTCCTAGCTACCCTAGCAGGCAGTTCCACAGGTATCCTGTCAAGATTTCCACCCGAAAGCAGATAGCCCTTCTGGCCTTGGCGCAGCTGCCTAGTCGATAAAGCCCTGGGCACTGGTGCTCCTGAGGGCTGCGGGGACACCCGGGTCTACGCGGATGGCAGGTGGCTCTGGGCCCCAGGGCCCTGCCGGTGGGCCCTACTTGGGAATCCGTGCTCTTGCCTGGGGGGCGTCGGTTGCAGAGGGGCCTCCCGCCCCGTGCCTCTTCAGTCACTTTGGCTGCAGCTGAGCCTGGCACTGGGTTTGTGCGTGCTCAGGAGACAGATTCCTGCATGTCTCTGGACAGGCCCCGTGCCAGCTGGGACCTGAGCCTCAGCCCAGGTGCACCACCTGCGCTCAGGTTCTTGGACTTGCCCAGGGCAGCTGAGAGGGAGAAGATGGCCCTCGCCACGGAGGGAAGCAATTAGTGCCGACACCTGCCAGCGGGAGAAGCGCATCCAACAGCCCTGTGGGATCCAAGCCCCCTCTCGCTCCATCCGCTGCCTCCGCCCCACCCCCTCTTCTCGGGGCGCCCAGCCGGCGCCGGGGGGCAGGCGCCGGGCCTCTCGCGCCGCCGTTGACCGCTCTCCGACGCCCGCCGAGCCGGGACCAGGGCGCAGGCGCCCCAGCGCCCTGGGCCGGCCACGCCCACCGCCGCCCAGGCGCGCAGGCGCCCCTCACCCCGGCCCCCGCACACTCGCCCCGACCCCGCCCCGCCTGGTTGCTCTGGAGACGGTGGCCGCTGGCGGGAGGTGCCCAAGGCCGGGAGTGGCAAGACAGTTGTGACCGATGACACAGATGAGGGGGCCTTTGCTCCACCCGGCAGTTGTCCCCAGTGGCAGTGCCGGGACAGATGCGGCCGATAGGCATCCTGCCCAGACCCGCCGGATGCAGCCCGGGGAGCGTGTCCACTGCCAAGGAAACCTCAAGCGCTGGGGGAAACGGGGTTCCCAAACCTAGACACCGAATGCCACCAGGAGCCCACGGGCATGGAAGGGCTGGCGGACCCCTGACGTGGGAGGAGCCTGCTGGCTGGGGACTGGGCTAGAAGAGAAGCTCTGCTATTGTGTCCTGGACAGGTGTTCTCCCCTGGATGTCTGCTGAAAAGCCAAGAGACAGAAGAAGCTCCAGGAACAAGAAAGCGGCTCCCTTGCCCAAAGTCAGAGCCACAACTTCCACCGCTAGGGGCCACTGTTGGGTAGGAATGGTTCCTTCCTCACACTGGCTGCAGGGCAGAGGGCTGAATTCCAAGGCAGGGGGAGGGGCAGGGCCCCTTGCCCAAGGGGCTGTGGGGGAAGGGACCCCTGGGCCAGATCGGGGACTGCTGGGAGACCCCCTCTCCATCCGAGAGCTCACCTGGTCCAGGCCAAGGGTCTGGGTTGGGCCAGGCTGCCGGCTCCCTCTGAAGACAGACAGGGGTTCCTCGCCAACCAAAGTCCCCGAGGCCTCGTCAAGCAGGCGGCCTACCTAGGGCCGGCCGCCGTTGCCCTGCAGGTCTCTCCCACGGCAATGGTCACGGACAAGCTGTCTCCCATCGCCGTCACCTCCACCTTCGGTCAGGGGAACCCTGGCCTTTCCCACCGGCGGCCTGCGGGCTTGGGCCTGGGCTCCCTGCCAGGCCTGTCTCCCAGAGAGGAGAGGCCCAGAGTCTTCCCTCTGCCTTCTCCCTGACCTCTCTTTCTCTGTGTTTCTTTTCTGGCATGAGAGGGGCCCCTGCGCACCCCTACGACCCCTACCAATGAGCCAGCCCTTTCTCCTCTCGCCCTCCTCTTTCGGACCGTAGGAACGAGCGATTTCCTTTTCTCTGGGCTCTGGGGACGCAAATCGGCACTGCGTACCTATTGGGTGGTGAGACTTTTCCGCGGAAATCGTTTCTGCTCCCTTGAGGCACTGCGGTCAAGTGGGCTTACAGGTCCAGGTGTTCCATGGACCAGGGACATTCTCAGCAGCCATGGTGACCGTCCGAAGCGGACGTATGGCTTGTTTGGGCCCTGACTGGAGTCGTAACCATCACTTTTTAAAAATAAATAAATAAATAAATAAATAAATAAATTAACAAACAAACAAATAAATAAATAAATAAGAACCCGTCATCTTCAGCACATTTCGCTCGGCCAGAGCACGCCACGCAACCAGGTGATTTTCCTATTGATTGTCCTTCCTAGCTACCCTAGCAGGCAGTTCCACAGGTATCCTGTCAAGATTTCCACCCGAAAGCAGATAGCCCTTCTGGCCTTGGCGCAGCTGCCTAGTCGATAAAGCCCTGGGCACTGGTGCTCCTGAGGGCTGCGGGGACACCCGGGTCTACGCGGATGGCAGGTGGCTCTGGGCCCCAGGGCCCTGCCGGTGGGCCCTACTTGGGAATCCGTGCTCTTGCCTGGGGGGCGTCGGTTGCAGAGGGGCCTCCCGCCCCGTGCCTCTTCAGTCACTTTGGCTGCAGCTGAGCCTGGCACTGGGTTTGTGCGTGCTCAGGAGACAGATTCCTGCATGTCTCTGGACAGGCCCCGTGCCAGCTGGGACCTGAGCCTCAGCCCAGGTGCACCACCTGCGCTCAGGTTCTTGGACTTGCCCAGGGCAGCTGAGAGGGAGAAGATGGCCCTCGCCACGGAGGGAAGCAATTAGTGCCGACACCTGCCAGCGGGAGAAGCGCATCCAACAGCCCTGTGGGATCCAAGCCCCCTCTCGCTCCATCCGCTGCCTCCGCCCCACCCCCTCTTCTCGGGGCGCCCAGCCGGCGCCGGGGGGCAGGCGCCGGGCCTCTCGCGCCGCCGTTGACCGCTCTCCGACGCCCGCCGAGCCGGGACCAGGCCGCAGGCGCCCCAGCGCCCTGGGCCGGCCACGCCCACCGCCGCCCAGGCGCGCAGGCGCCCCTCACCCCGGCCCCCGCACACTCGCCCCGACCCCGCCCCGCCTGGTTGCTCTGGAGACGGTGGCCGCTGGCGGGAGGTGCCCAAGGCCGGGAGTGGCAAGACAGTTGTGACCGATGACACAGATGAGGGGGCCTTTGCTCCACCCGGCAGTTGTCCCCAGTGGCAGTGCCGGGACAGATGCGGCCGATAGGCATCCTGCCCAGACCCGCCGGATGCAGCCCGGGGAGCGTGTCCACTGCCAAGGAAACCTCAAGCGCTGGGGGAAACGGGGTTCCCAAACCTAGACACCGAATGCCACCAGGAGCCCACGGGCATGGAAGGGCTGGCGGACCCCTGACGTGGGAGGAGCCTGCTGGCTGGGGACTGGGCTAGAAGAGAAGCTCTGCTATTGTGTCCTGGACAGGTGTTCTCCCCTGGATGTCTGCTGAAAAGCCAAGAGACAGAAGAAGCTCCAGGAACAAGAAAGCGGCTCCCTTGCCCAAAGTCAGAGCCACAACTTCCACCGCTAGGGGCCACTGTTGGGTAGGAATGGTTCCTTCCTCACACTGGCTGCAGGGCAGAGGGCTGAATTCCAAGGCAGGGGGAGGGGCAGGGCCCCTTGCCCAAGGGGCTGTGGGGGAAGGGACCCCTGGGCCAGATCGGGGACTGCTGGGAGACCCCCTCTCCATCCGAGAGCTCACCTGGTCCAGGCCAAGGGTCTGGGTTGGGCCAGGCTGCCGGCTCCCTCTGAAGACAGACAGGGGTTCCTCGCCAACCAAAGTCCCCGAGGCCTCGTCAAGCAGGCGGCCTACCTAGGGCCGGCCGCCGTTGCCCTGCAGGTCTCTCCCACGGCAATGGTCACGGACAAGCTGTCTCCCATCGCCGTCACCTCCACCTTCGGTCAGGGGAACCCTGGCCTTTCTCACCGGCGGCCTGCGGGCTTGGGCCTGGGCTCCCTGCCAGGCCTGTCTCCCAGAGAGGCCTTTCTTTTCTGGCATGAGAGGGGCCCCTGCGCACCCCTACGACCCCTACCAATGAGCCAGCCCTTTCTCCTCTCGCCCTCCTCTTTCGGACCGTAGGAACGAGCGATTTCCTTTTCTCTGGGCTCTGGGGACGCAAATCGGCACTGCGTACCTGTTGGGTGGTGAGACTTTTCCACGGAAATCGTTTCTGCGCCCTTGAGGCGCTGCGGTCAAGTGGGCTTACAGGTCCAGGTGTTCCATGGACCAGGGACATTCTCAGCAGCCATGGTGACCGTCCGAAGCGGACGTATGGCTTGTTTGGGCCCTGACTGGAGTCGTAACCATCAATTTTTAAAAATAAATAAATAAATAAATAAATAAATAAATAAATAAATAAGAACCCGTCCTCTTCAGCACATTTCGATCGGCCAGAGCACGCCACGCAACCAGGTGATTTTCCTATTGATTGTCCTTCCTAGCTACCCTAGCAGGCAGTTCCACAGGTATCCTGTCAAGATTTCCACCCGAAAGCAGATAGCCCTTCTGGCCTTGGCGCAGCTGCCTAGTCGATAAAGCCCTGGGCACTGGTGCTCCTGAGGGCTGCGGGGACACCCGGGTCTACGCGGATGGCAGGTGGCTCTGGGCCCCAGGGCCCTGCCGGTGGGCCCTACTTGGGAATCCGTGCTCTTGCCTGGGGGGCGTCGGTTGCAGAGGGGCCTCCCGCCCCCTGCCTCTTCAGTCACTTTGGCTGCAGCTGAGCCTGGCACTGGGTTTGTGCATGCTCAGGAGACAGATTCCTGCATGTCTCTGGACAGGCCCCGTGCCAGCTGGGACCTGAGCCTCAGCCCAGGTGCACCACCTGCGCTCAGGTTCTTGGACTTGCCCAGGGCAGCTGAGAGGGAGAAGATGGCCCTCGCCACGGAGGGAAGCAATTAGTGCCGACACCTGCCAGCGGGAGAAGCGCATCCAACAGCCCTGTGGGATCCAAGCCCCCTCTCGCTCCATCCGCTGCCTCCGCCCCACCCCCTCTTCTCGGGGCGCCCAGCCGGCGCCGGGGGGCAGGCGCCGGGCCTCTCGCGCCGCCGTTGACCGCTCTCCGACGCCCGCCGAGCCGGGACCAGGCCGCAGGCGCCCCAGCGCCCTGGGCTGGCCACGCCCACCGCCGCCCAGGCGCGCAGGCGCCCCTCACCCCGGCCCCCGCACACTCGCCCCGCCCCCGCCCCGCCTGGTTGCTCTGGAGACGGTGGCCGCTGGCGGGAGGTGCCCAAGGCCGGGAGTGGCAAGACAGTTGTGACCGATGAGGGGGCCTTTGCTCCACCCGGCAGTTGTCCCCAGTGGCAGTGCCGGGACAGATGCGGCCGATAGGCATCCTGCCCAGACCCGCCGGATGCAGCCCGGGGAGCGTGTCCACTGCCAAGGAAACCTCAAGCGCTGGGGGAAACGGGGTTCCCAAACCTAGACATCGAATGCCACCAGGAGCCCACGGGCATGGAAGGGCTGGCGGACCCCTGGCGTGGGAGGAGCCTGCTGGCTGGGGACTGGGCTAGAAGAGAAGCTCTGCTATTGTGTCCTGGACAGGTGTTCTCCCCTGGATGTCTGCTGAAAAGCCAAGAGACAGAAGAAGCTCCAGGAACAAGAAAGCGGCTCCCTTGCCCAAAGTCAGAGCCACAACTTCCACCGCTAGGGGCCACTGTTGGGTAGGAATGGTTCCTTCCTCACACTGGCTGCAGGGCAGAGGGCTGAATTCCAAGGCAGGGGGAGGGGCAGGGCCCCTTGCCCAAGGGGCTGTGGGGGAAGGGACCCCTGGGCCAGATCGGGGACTGCTGGGAGACCCCCTCTCCATCCGAGAGCTCACCTGGTCCAGGCCAAGGGTCTGGGTTGGGCCAGGCTGCCGGCTCCCTCTGAAGACAGACAGGGGTTCCTCGCCAACCAAAGTCCCCGAGGCCTCGTCAAGCAGGCGGCCTACCTAGGGCCGGCCGGCGTTGCCCTGCAGGTCTCTCCCACGGCAATGGTCACGGACAAGCTGTCTCCCATCGCCGTCACCTCCACCTTCGGTCAGGGGAACCCTGGCCTTTCCCACCGGCGGCCTGCGGGCTTGGGCCTGGGCTCCCTGCCAGGCCTGTCTCCCAGAGAGGAGAGGCCCAGAGTCTTCCCTCTGCCTTCTCCCTGACCTCTCTTTCTCTGTGTTTCTTTTCTGGCATGAGAGAGGCCCCTGCGCACCCCTACGACCCCTACCAATGAGCCAGCCCTTTCTCCTCTCGCCCTCCTCTTTCGGACCGTAGGAACGAGCGATTTCCTTTTCTCTGGGCTCTGGGGACGCAAATCGGCACTGCGTACCTATTGGGTGGTGAGACTTTTCCGCGGAAATCGTTTCTGCTCCCTTGAGGCACTGCGGTCAAGTGGGCTTACAGGTCCAGGTGTTCCATGGACCAGGGACATTCTCAGCAGCCATGGTGACCGTCCGAAGCGGACGTATGGCTTGTTTGGGCCCTGACTGGAGTCGTAACCATCACTTTTTAAAAATAAATAAATAAATAAATAAATAAATAAATAAATAAATAAATTAACAAACAAACAAATAAATAAATAAATAAATAAGAACCCGTCATCTTCAGCACATTTCGCTCGGCCAGAGCACGCCACGCAACCAGGTGATTTTCCTATTGATTGTCCTTCCTAGCTACCCTAGCAGGCAGTTCCACAGGTATCCTGTCAAGATTTCCACCCGAAAGCAGATAGCCCTTCTGGCCTTGGCGCAGCTGCCTAGTCGATAAAGCCCTGGGCACTGGTGCTCCTGAGGGCTGCGGGGGACACCCGGGTCTACGCGGATGGCAGGTGGCTCTGGGCCCCAGGGCCCTGCCGGTGGGCCCTACTTGGGAATCCGTGCTCTTGCCTGGGGGGCGTCGGTTGCAGAGGGGCCTCCCGCCCCGTGCCTCTTCAGTCACTTTGGCTGCAGCTGAGCCTGGCACTGGGTTTGTGCGTGCTCAGGAGACAGATTCCTGCATGTCTCTGGACAGGCCCCGTGCCAGCTGGGACCTGAGCCTCAGCCCAGGTGCACCACCTGCGCTCAGGTTCTTGGACTTGCCCAGGGCAGCTGAGAGGGAGAAGATGGCCCTCGCCACGGAGGGAAGCAATTAGTGCCGACACCTGCCAGCGGGAGAAGCGCATCCAACAGCCCTGTGGGATCCAAGCCCCCCTCTCGCTCCATCCGCTGCCTCCGCCCCACCCCCTCTTCTCGGGGCGCCCAGCCGGCGCCGGGGGGCAGGCGCCGGGCCTCTCGCGCCGCCGTTGACCGCTCTCCGACGCCCGCCGAGCCGGGACCAGGGCGCAGGCGCCCCAGCGCCCTGGGCCGGCCACGCCCACCGCCGCCCAGGCGCGCAGGCGCCCCTCACCCCGGCCCCCGCACACTCGCCCCGACCCCGCCCCGCCTGGTTGCTCTGGAGACGGTGGCCGCTGGCGGGAGGTGCCCAAGGCCGGGAGTGGCAAGACAGTTGTGACCGATGACACAGATGAGGGGGCCTTTGCTCCACCCGGCAGTTGTCCCCAGTGGCAGTGCCGGGACAGATGCGGCCGATAGGCATCCTGCCCAGACCCGCCGGATGCAGCCCGGGGAGCGTGTCCACTGCCAAGGAAACCTCAAGCGCTGGGGGAAACGGGGTTCCCAAACCTAGACACCGAATGCCACCAGGAGCCAACGGGCATGGAAGGGCTGGCGGACCCCTGACGTGGGAGGAGCCTGCTGGCTGGGGACTGGGCTAGAAGAGAAGCTCTGCTATTGTGTCCTGGACAGGTGTTCTCCCCTGGATGTCTGCTGAAAAGCCAAGAGACAGAAGAAGCTCCAGGAACAAGAAAGCGGCTCCCTTGCCCAAAGTCAGAGCCACAACTTCCACCGCTAGGGGCCACTGTTGGGTAGGAATGGTTCCTTCCTCACACTGGCTGCAGGGCAGAGGGCTGAATTCCAAGGCAGGGGGAGGGGCAGGGCCCCTTGCCCAAGGGGCTGTGGGGGAAGGGACCCCTGGGCCAGATCGGGGACTGCTGGGAGACCCCCTCTCCATCCGAGAGCTCACCTGGTCCAGGCCAAGGGTCTGGGTTGGGCCAGGCTGCCGGCTCCCTCTGAAGACAGACAGGGGTTCCTCACCAACCAAAGTCCCCGAGGCCTCGTCAAGCAGGCGGCCTACCTAGGGCCGGCCGCCGTTGCCCTGCAGGTCTCTCCCACGGCAATGGTCACGGACAAGCTGTCTCCCATCGCCGTCACCTCCACCTTCGGTCAGGGGAACCCTGGCCTTTCCCACCGGCGGCCTGCGGGCTTGGGCCTGGGCTCCCTGCCAGGCCTGTCTCCCAGAGAGGAGAGGCCCAGAGTCTTCCCTCTGCCTTCTCCCTGACCTCTCTTTCTCTGTGTTTCTTTTCTGGCATGAGAGGGGCCCCTGCGCACCCCTACGACCCCTACCAATGAGCCAGCCCTTTCTCCTCTCGCCCTCCTCTTTCGGACCGTAGGAACGGAACGAGCGATTTCCTTTTCTCTGGGCTCTGGGGACGCAAATCGGCACTGCGTACCTATTGGGTGGTGAGACTTTTCCGCGGAAATCGTTTCTGCTCCCTTGAGGCACTGCGGTCAAGTGGGCTTACAGGTCCAGGTGTTCCATGGACCAGGGACATTCTCAGCAGCCATGGTGACCGTCCGAAGCGGACGTATGGCTTGTTTGGGCCCTGACTGGAGTCGTAACCATCACTTTTTAAAAATAAATAAATAAATAAATAAATAAATAAATAAATAAATAAATAAATTAACAAACAAACAAATAAATAAATAAATAAATAAGAACCCGTCATCTTCAGCACATTTCGCTCGGCCAGAGCACGCCACGCAACCAGGTGATTTTCCTATTGATTGTCCTTCCTAGCTACCCTAGCAGGCAGTTCCACAGGTATCCTGTCAAGATTTCCACCCGAAAGCAGATAGCCCTTCTGGCCTTGGCGCAGCTGCCTAGTCGATAAAGCCCTGGGCACTGGTGCTCCTGAGGGCTGCGGGGACACCCGGGTCTACGCGGATGGCAGGTGGCTCTGGGCCCCAGGGCCCTGCCGGTGGGCCCTACTTGGGAATCCGTGCTCTTGCCTGGGGGGCGTCGGTTGCAGAGGGGCCTCCCGCCCCGTGCCTCTTCAGTCACTTTGGCTGCAGCTGAGCCTGGCACTGGGTTTGTGCGTGCTCAGGAGACAGATTCCTGCATGTCTCTGGACAGGCCCCGTGCCAGCTGGGACCTGAGCCTCAGCCCAGGTGCACCACCTGCGCTCAGGTTCTTGGACTTGCCCAGGGCAGCTGAGAGGGAGAAGATGGCCCTCGCCACGGAGGGAAGCAATTAGTGCCGACACCTGCCAGCGGGAGAAGCGCATCCAACAGCCCTGTGGGATCCAAGCCCCCTCTCGCTCCATCCGCTGCCTCCGCCCCACCCCCTCTTCTCGGGGCGCCCAGCCGGCGCCGGGGGGCAGGCGCCGGGCCTCTCGCGCCGCCGTTGACCGCTCTCCGACGCCCGCCGAGCCGGGACCAGGGCGCAGGCGCCCCAGCGCCCTGGGCCGGCCACGCCCACCGCCGCCCAGGCGCGCAGGCGCCCCTCACCCCGGCCCCCGCACACTCGCCCCGACCCCGCCCCGCCTGGTTGCTCTGGAGACGGTGGCCGCTGGCGGGAGGTGCCCAAGGCCGGGAGTGGCAAGACAGTTGTGACCGATGACACAGATGAGGGGGCCTTTGCTCCACCCGGCAGTTGTCCCCAGTGGCAGTGCCGGGACAGATGCGGCCGATAGGCATCCTGCCCAGACCCGCCGGATGCAGCCCGGGGAGCGTGTCCACTGCCAAGGAAACCTCAAGCGCTGGGGGAAACGGGGTTCCCAAACCTAGACACCGAATGCCACCAGGAGCCCACGGGCATGGAAGGGCTGGCGGACCCCTGACGTGGGAGGAGCCTGCTGGCTGGGGACTGGGCTAGAAGAGAAGCTCTGCTATTGTGTCCTGGACAGGTGTTCTCCCCTGGATGTCTGCTGAAAAGCCAAGAGACAGAAGAAGCTCCAGGAACAAGAAAGCGGCTCCCTTGCCCAAAGTCAGAGCCACAACTTCCACCGCTAGGGGCCACTGTTGGGTAGGAATGGTTCCTTCCTCACACTGGCTGCAGGGCAGAGGGCTGAATTCCAAGGCAGGGGGAGGGGCAGGGCCCCTTGCCCAAGGGGCTGTGGGGGAAGGGACCCCTGGGCCAGATCGGGGACTGCTGGGAGACCCCCTCTCCATCCGAGAGCTCACCTGGTCCAGGCCAAGGGTCTGGGTTGGGCCAGGCTGCCGGCTCCCTCTGAAGACAGACAGGGGTTCCTCGCCAACCAAAGTCCCCGAGGCCTCGTCAAGCAGGCGGCCTACCTAGGGCCGGCCGCCGTTGCCCTGCAGGTCTCTCCCACGGCAATGGTCACGGACAAGCTGTCTCCCATCGCCGTCACCTCCACCTTCGGTCAGGGGAACCCTGGCCTTTCCCACCGGCGGCCTGCGGGCTTGGGCCTGGGCTCCCTGCCAGGCCTGTCTCCCAGAGAGGAGAGGCCCAGAGTCTTCCCTCTGCCTTCTCCCTGACCTCTCTTTCTCTGTGTTTCTTTTCTGGCATGAGAGGGGCCCCTGCGCACCCCTACGACCCCTACCAATGAGCCAGCCCTTTCTCCTCTCGCCCTCCTCTTTCGGACCGTAGGAACGGAACGAGCGATTTCCTTTTCTCTGGGCTCTGGGGACGCAAATCGGCACTGCGTACCTATTGGGTGGTGAGACTTTTCCGCGGAAATCGTTTCTGCTCCCTTGAGGCACTGCGGTCAAGTGGGCTTACAGGTCCAGGTGTTCCATGGACCAGGGACATTCTCAGCAGCCATGGTGACCGTCCGAAGCGGACGTATGGCTTGTTTGGGCCCTGACTGGAGTCGTAACCATCACTTTTTAAAAATAAATAAATAAATAAATAAATAAATAAATAAATAAATAAATAAATAAATTAACAAACAAACAAATAAATAAATAAATAAATAAGAACCCGTCATCTTCAGCACATTTCGCTCGGCCAGAGCACGCCACGCAACCAGGTGATTTTCCTATTGATTGTCCTTCCTAGCTACCCTAGCAGGCAGTTCCACAGGTATCCTGTCAAGATTTCCACCCGAAAGCAGATAGCCCTTCTGGCCTTGGCGCAGCTGCCTAGTCGATAAAGCCCTGGGCACTGGTGCTCCTGAGGGCTGCGGGGACACCCGGGTCTACGCGGATGGCAGGTGGCTCTGGGCCCCAGGGCCCTGCCGGTGGGCCCTACTTGGGAATCCGTGCTCTTGCCTGGGGGGCGTCGGTTGCAGAGGGGCCTCCCGCCCCGTGCCTCTTCAGTCACTTTGGCTGCAGCTGAGCCTGGCACTGGGTTTGTGCGTGCTCAGGAGACAGATTCCTGCATGTCTCTGGACAGGCCCCGTGCCAGCTGGGACCTGAGCCTCAGCCCAGGTGCACCACCTGCGCTCAGGTTCTTGGACTTGCCCAGGGCAGCTGAGAGGGAGAAGATGGCCCTCGCCACGGAGGGAAGCAATTAGTGCCGACACCTGCCAGCGGGAGAAGCGCATCCAACAGCCCTGTGGGATCCAAGCCCCCTCTCGCTCCATCCGCTGCCTCCGCCCCACCCCCTCTTCTCGGGGCGCCCAGCCGGCGCCGGGGGGCAGGCGCCGGGCCTCTCGCGCCGCCGTTGACCGCTCTCCGACGCCCGCCGAGCCGGGACCAGGGCGCAGGCGCCCCAGCGCCCTGGGCCGGCCACGCCCACCGCCGCCCAGGCGCGCAGGCGCCCCTCACCCCGGCCCCCGCACACTCGCCCCGACCCCGCCCCGCCTGGTTGCTCTGGAGACGGTGGCCGCTGGCGGGAGGTGCCCAAGGCCGGGAGTGGCAAGACAGTTGTGACCGATGACACAGATGAGGGGGCCTTTGCTCCACCCGGCAGTTGTCCCCAGTGGCAGTGCCGGGACAGATGCGGCCGATAGGCATCCTGCCCAGACCCGCCGGATGCAGCCCGGGGAGCGTGTCCACTGCCAAGGAAACCTCAAGCGCTGGGGGAAACGGGGTTCCCAAACCTAGACACCGAATGCCACCAGGAGCCCACGGGCATGGAAGGGCTGGCGGACCCCTGACGTGGGAGGAGCCTGCTGGCTGGGGACTGGGCTAGAAGAGAAGCTCTGCTATTGTGTCCTGGACAGGTGTTCTCCCCTGGATGTCTGCTGAAAAGCCAAGAGACAGAAGAAGCTCCAGGAACAAGAAAGCGGCTCCCTTGCCCAAAGTCAGAGCCACAACTTCCACCGCTAGGGGCCACTGTTGGGTAGGAATGGTTCCTTCCTCACACTGGCTGCAGGGCAGAGGGCTGAATTCCAAGGCAGGGGGAGGGGCAGGGCCCCTTGCCCAAGGGGCTGTGGGGGAAGGGACCCCTGGGCCAGATCGGGGACTGCTGGGAGACCCCCTCTCCATCCGAGAGCTCACCTGGTCCAGGCCAAGGGTCTGGGTTGGGCCAGGCTGCCGGCTCCCTCTGAAGACAGACAGGGGTTCCTCGCCAACCAAAGTCCCCGAGGCCTCGTCAAGCAGGCGGCCTACCTAGGGCCGGCCGGCGTTGCCCTGCAGGTCTCTCCCACGGCAATGGTCACGGACAAGCTGTCTCCCATCGCCGTCACCTCCACCTTCGGTCAGGGGAACCCTGGCCTTTCCCACCGGCGGCCTGCGGGCTTGGGCCTGGGCTCCCTGCCAGGCCTGTCTCCCAGAGAGGAGAGGCCCAGAGTCTTCCCTCTGCCTTCTCCCTGACCTCTCTTTCTCTGTGTTTCTTTTCTGGCATGAGAGGGGCCCCTGCGCACCCCTACGACCCCTACCAATGAGCCAGCCCTTTCTCCTCTCGCCCTCCTCTTTCGGACCGTAGGAACGGAACGAGCGATTTCCTTTTCTCTGGGCTCTGGGGACGCAAATCGGCACTGCGTACCTATTGGGTGGTGAGACTTTTCCGCGGAAATCGTTTCTGCTCCCTTGAGGCACTGCGGTCAAGTGGGCTTACAGGTCCAGGTGTTCCATGGACCAGGGACATTCTCAGCAGCCATGGTGACCGTCCGAAGCGGACGTATGGCTTGTTTGGGCCCTGACTGGAGTCGTAACCATCACTTTTTAAAAATAAATAAATAAATAAATAAATAAATAAATAAATAAATAAATAAATTAACAAACAAACAAATAAATAAATAAATAAATAAGAACCCGTCATCTTCAGCACATTTCGCTCGGCCAGAGCACGCCACGCAACCAGGTGATTTTCCTATTGATTGTCCTTCCTAGCTACCCTAGCAGGCAGTTCCACAGGTATCCTGTCAAGATTTCCACCCGAAAGCAGATAGCCCTTCTGGCCTTGGCGCAGCTGCCTAGTCGATAAAGCCCTGGGCACTGGTGCTCCTGAGGGCTGCGGGGACACCCGGGTCTACGCGGATGGCAGGTGGCTCTGGGCCCCAGGGCCCTGCCGGTGGGCCCTACTTGGGAATCCGTGCTCTTGCCTGGGGGGCGTCGGTTGCAGAGGGGCCTCCCGCCCCGTGCCTCTTCAGTCACTTTGGCTGCAGCTGAGCCTGGCACTGGGTTTGTGCGTGCTCAGGAGACAGATTCCTGCATGTCTCTGGACAGGCCCCGTGCCAGCTGGGACCTGAGCCTCAGCCCAGGTGCACCACCTGCGCTCAGGTTCTTGGACTTGCCCAGGGCAGCTGAGAGGGAGAAGATGGCCCTCGCCACGGAGGGAAGCAATTAGTGCCGACACCTGCCAGCGGGAGAAGCGCATCCAACAGCCCTGTGGGATCCAAGCCCCCTCTCGCTCCATCCGCTGCCTCCGCCCCACCCCCTCTTCTCGGGGCGCCCAGCCGGCGCCGGGGGGCAGGCGCCGGGCCTCTCGCGCCGCCGTTGACCGCTCTCCGACGCCCGCCGAGCCGGGACCAGGGCGCAGGCGCCCCAGCGCCCTGGGCCGGCCACGCCCACCGCCGCCCAGGCGCGCAGGCGCCCCTCACCCCGGCCCCCGCACACTCGCCCCGACCCCGCCCCGCCTGGTTGCTCTGGAGACGGTGGCCGCTGGCGGGAGGTGCCCAAGGCCGGGAGTGGCAAGACAGTTGTGACCGATGACACAGATGAGGGGGCCTTTGCTCCACCCGGCAGTTGTCCCCAGTGGCAGTGCCGGGACAGATGCGGCCGATAGGCATCCTGCCCAGACCCGCCGGATGCAGCCCGGGGAGCGTGTCCACTGCCAAGGAAACCTCAAGCGCTGGGGGAAACGGGGTTCCCAAACCTAGACACCGAATGCCACCAGGAGCCCACGGGCATGGAAGGGCTGGCGGACCCCTGACGTGGGAGGAGCCTGCTGGCTGGGGACTGGGCTAGAAGAGAAGCTCTGCTATTGTGTCCTGGACAGGTGTTCTCCCCTGGATGTCTGCTGAAAAGCCAAGAGACAGAAGAAGCTCCAGGAACAAGAAAGCGGCTCCCTTGCCCAAAGTCAGAGCCACAACTTCCACCGCTAGGGGCCACTGTTGGGTAGGAATGGTTCCTTCCTCACACTGGCTGCAGGGCAGAGGGCTGAATTCCAAGGCAGGGGGAGGGGCAGGGCCCCTTGCCCAAGGGGCTGTGGGGGAAGGGACCCCTGGGCCAGATCGGGGACTGCTGGGAGACCCCCTCTCCATCCGAGAGCTCACCTGGTCCAGGCCAAGGGTCTGGGTTGGGCCAGGCTGCCGGCTCCCTCTGAAGACAGACAGGGGTTCCTCGCCAACCAAAGTCCCCGAGGCCTCGTCAAGCAGGCGGCCTACCTAGGGCCGGCCGCCGTTGCCCTGCAGGTCTCTCCCACGGCAATGGTCACGGACAAGCTGTCTCCCATCGCCGTCACCTCCACCTTCGGTCAGGGGAACCCTGGCCTTTCCCACCGGCGGCCTGCGGGCTTGGGCCTGGGCTCCCTGCCAGGCCTGTCTCCCAGAGAGGAGAGGCCCAGAGTCTTCCCTCTGCCTTCTCCCTGACCTCTCTTTCTCTGTGTTTCTTTTCTGGCATGAGAGGGGCCCCTGCGCACCCCTACGACCCCTACCAATGAGCCAGCCCTTTCTCCTCTCGCCCTCCTCTTTCGGACCGTAGGAACGGAACGAGCGATTTCCTTTTCTCTGGGCTCTGGGGACGCAAATCGGCACTGCGTACCTATTGGGTGGTGAGACTTTTCCGCGGAAATCGTTTCTGCTCCCTTGAGGCACTGCGGTCAAGTGGGCTTACAGGTCCAGGTGTTCCATGGACCAGGGACATTCTCAGCAGCCATGGTGACCGTCCGAAGCGGACGTATGGCTTGTTTGGGCCCTGACTGGAGTCGTAACCATCACTTTTTAAAAATAAATAAATAAATAAATAAATAAATAAATAAATAAATAAATTAACAAACAAACAAATAAATAAATAAATAAATAAGAACCCGTCATCTTCAGCACATTTCGCTCGGCCAGAGCACGCCACGCAACCAGGTGATTTTCCTATTGATTGTCCTTCCTAGCTACCCTAGCAGGCAGTTCCACAGGTATCCTGTCAAGATTTCCACCCGAAAGCAGATAGCCCTTCTGGCCTTGGCGCAGCTGCCTAGTCGATAAAGCCCTGGGCACTGGTGCTCCTGAGGGCTGCGGGGACACCCGGGTCTACGCGGATGGCAGGTGGCTCTGGGCCCCAGGGCCCTGCCGGTGGGCCCTACTTGGGAATCCGTGCTCTTGCCTGGGGGGCGTCGGTTGCAGAGGGGCCTCCCGCCCCGTGCCTCTTCAGTCACTTTGGCTGCAGCTGAGCCTGGCACTGGGTTTGTGCGTGCTCAGGAGACAGATTCCTGCATGTCTCTGGACAGGCCCCGTGCCAGCTGGGACCTGAGCCTCAGCCCAGGTGCACCACCTGCGCTCAGGTTCTTGGACTTGCCCAGGGCAGCTGAGAGGGAGAAGATGGCCCTCGCCACGGAGGGAAGCAATTAGTGCCGACACCTGCCAGCGGGAGAAGCGCATCCAACAGCCCTGTGGGATCCAAGCCCCCTCTCGCTCCATCCGCTGCCTCCGCCCCACCCCCTCTTCTCGGGGCGCCCAGCCGGCGCCGGGGGGCAGGCGCCGGGCCTCTCGCGCCGCCGTTGACCGCTCTCCGACGCCCGCCGAGCCGGGACCAGGGCGCAGGCGCCCCAGCGCCCTGGGCCGGCCACGCCCACCGCCGCCCAGGCGCGCAGGCGCCCCTCACCCCGGCCCCCGCACACTCGCCCCGACCCCGCCCCGCCTGGTTGCTCTGGAGACGGTGGCCGCTGGCGGGAGGTGCCCAAGGCCGGGAGTGGCAAGACAGTTGTGACCGATGACACAGATGAGGGGGCCTTTGCTCCACCCGGCAGTTGTCCCCAGTGGCAGTGCCGGGACAGATGCGGCCGATAGGCATCCTGCCCAGACCCGCCGGATGCAGCCCGGGGAGCGTGTCCACTGCCAAGGAAACCTCAAGCGCTGGGGGAAACGGGGTTCCCAAACCTAGACACCGAATGCCACCAGGAGCCCACGGGCATGGAAGGGCTGGCGGACCCCTGACGTGGGAGGAGCCTGCTGGCTGGGGACTGGGCTAGAAGAGAAGCTCTGCTATTGTGTCCTGGACAGGTGTTCTCCCCTGGATGTCTGCTGAAAAGCCAAGAGACAGAAGAAGCTCCAGGAACAAGAAAGCGGCTCCCTTGCCCAAAGTCAGAGCCACAACTTCCACCGCTAGGGGCCACTGTTGGGTAGGAATGGTTCCTTCCTCACACTGGCTGCAGGGCAGAGGGCTGAATTCCAAGGCAGGGGGAGGGGCAGGGCCCCTTGCCCAAGGGGCTGTGGGGGAAGGGACCCCTGGGCCAGATCGGGGACTGCTGGGAGACCCCCTCTCCATCCGAGAGCTCACCTGGTCCAGGCCAAGGGTCTGGGTTGGGCCAGGCTGCCGGCTCCCTCTGAAGACAGACAGGGGTTCCTCGCCAACCAAAGTCCCCGAGGCCTCGTCAAGCAGGCGGCCTACCTAGGGCCGGCCGGCGTTGCCCTGCAGGTCTCTCCCACGGCAATGGTCACGGACAAGCTGTCTCCCATCGCCGTCACCTCCACCTTCGGTCAGGGGAACCCTGGCCTTTCCCACCGGCGGCCTGCGGGCTTGGGCCTGGGCTCCCTGCCAGGCCTGTCTCCCAGAGAGGAGAGGCCCAGAGTCTTCCCTCTGCCTTCTCCCTGACCTCTCTTTCTCTGTGTTTCTTTTCTGGCATGAGAGGGGCCCCTGCGCACCCCTACGACCCCTACCAATGAGCCAGCCCTTTCTCCTCTCGCCCTCCTCTTTCGGACCGTAGGAACGGAACGAGCGATTTCCTTTTCTCTGGGCTCTGGGGACGCAAATCGGCACTGCGTACCTATTGGGTGGTGAGACTTTTCCGCGGAAATCGTTTCTGCTCCCTTGAGGCACTGCGGTCAAGTGGGCTTACAGGTCCAGGTGTTCCATGGACCAGGGACATTCTCAGCAGCCATGGTGACCGTCCGAAGCGGACGTATGGCTTGTTTGGGCCCTGACTGGAGTCGTAACCATCACTTTTTAAAAATAAATAAATAAATAAATAAATAAATAAATAAATAAATTAACAAACAAACAAATAAATAAATAAATAAATAAGAACCCGTCATCTTCAGCACATTTCGCTCGGCCAGAGCACGCCACGCAACCAGGTGATTTTCCTATTGATTGTCCTTCCTAGCTACCCTAGCAGGCAGTTCCACAGGTATCCTGTCAAGATTTCCACCCGAAAGCAGATAGCCCTTCTGGCCTTGGCGCAGCTGCCTAGTCGATAAAGCCCTGGGCACTGGTGCTCCTGAGGGCTGCGGGGACACCTGGGTCTACGCGGATGGCAGGTGGCTCTGGGCCCCAGGGCCCTGCCGGTGGGCCCTACTTGGGAATCCGTGCTCTTGCCTGGGGGGCGTCGGTTGCAGAGGGGCCTCCCGCCCCGTGCCTCTTCAGTCACTTTGGCTGCAGCTGAGCCTGGCACTGGGTTTGTGCGTGCTCAGGAGACAGATTCCTGCATGTCTCTGGACAGGCCCCGTGCCAGCTGGGACCTGAGCCTCAGCCCAGGTGCACCACCTGCGCTCAGGTTCTTGGACTTGCCCAGGGCAGCTGAGAGGGAGAAGATGGCCCTCGCCACGGAGGGAAGCAATTAGTGCCGACACCTGCCAGCGGGAGAAGCGCATCCAACAGCCCTGTGGGATCCAAGCCCCCTCTCGCTCCATCCGCTGCCTCCGCCCCACCCCCTCTTCTCGGGGCGCCCAGCCGGCGCCGGGGGGCAGGCGCCGGGCCTCTCGCGCCGCCGTTGACCGCTCTCCGACGCCCGCCGAGCCGGGACCAGGGCGCAGGCGCCCCAGCGCCCTGGGCCGGCCACGCCCACCGCCGCCCAGGCGCGCAGGCGCCCCTCACCCCGGCCCCCGCACACTCGCCCCGACCCCGCCCCGCCTGGTTGCTCTGGAGACGGTGGCCGCTGGCGGGAGGTGCCCAAGGCCGGGAGTGGCAAGACAGTTGTGACCGATGACACAGATGAGGGGGCCTTTGCTCCACCCGGCAGTTGTCCCCAGTGGCAGTGCCGGGACAGATGCGGCCGATAGGCATCCTGCCCAGACCCGCCGGATGCAGCCCGGGGAGCGTGTCCACTGCCAAGGAAACCTCAAGCGCTGGGGGAAACGGGGTTCCCAAACCTAGACACCGAATGCCACCAGGAGCCCACGGGCATGGAAGGGCTGGCGGACCCCTGACGTGGGAGGAGCCTGCTGGCTGGGGACTGGGCTAGAAGAGAAGCTCTGCTATTGTGTCCTGGACAGGTGTTCTCCCCTGGATGTCTGCTGAAAAGCCAAGAGACAGAAGAAGCTCCAGGAACAAGAAAGCGGCTCCCTTGCCCAAAGTCAGAGCCACAACTTCCACCGCTAGGGGCCACTGTTGGGTAGGAATGGTTCCTTCCTCACACTGGCTGCAGGGCAGAGGGCTGAATTCCAAGGCAGGGGGAGGGGCAGGGCCCCTTGCCCAAGGGGCTGTGGGGGAAGGGACCCCTGGGCCAGATCGGGGACTGCTGGGAGACCCCCTCTCCATCCGAGAGCTCACCTGGTCCAGGCCAAGGGTCTGGGTTGGGCCAGGCTGCCGGCTCCCTCTGAAGACAGACAGGGGTTCCTCGCCAACCAAAGTCCCCGAGGCCTCGTCAAGCAGGCGGCCTACCTAGGGCCGGCCGGCGTTGCCCTGCAGGTCTCTCCCACGGCAATGGTCACGGACAAGCTGTCTCCCATCGCCGTCACCTCCACCTTCGGTCAGGGGAACCCTGGCCTTTCCCACCGGCGGCCTGCGGGCTTGGGCCTGGGCTCCCTGCCAGGCCTGTCTCCCAGAGAGGAGAGGCCCAGAGTCTTCCCTCTGCCTTCTCCCTGACCTCTCTTTCTCTGTGTTTCTTTTCTGGCATGAGAGGGGCCCCTGCGCACCCCTACGACCCCTACCAATGAGCCAGCCCTTTCTCCTCTCGCCCTCCTCTTTCGGACCGTAGGAACGGAACGAGCGATTTCCTTTTCTCTGGGCTCTGGGGACGCAAATCGGCACTGCGTACCTATTGGGTGGTGAGACTTTTCCGCGGAAATCGTTTCTGCTCCCTTGAGGCACTGCGGTCAAGTGGGCTTACAGGTCCAGGTGTTCCATGGACCAGGGACATTCTCAGCAGCCATGGTGACCGTCCGAAGCGGACGTATGGCTTGTTTGGGCCCTGACTGGAGTCGTAACCATCACTTTTTAAAAATAAATAAATAAATAAATAAATAAATAAATAAATAAATTAACAAACAAACAAATAAATAAATAAATAAATAAGAACCCGTCATCTTCAGCACATTTCGCTCGGCCAGAGCACGCCACGCAACCAGGTGATTTTCCTATTGATTGTCCTTCCTAGCTACCCTAGCAGGCAGTTCCACAGGTATCCTGTCAAGATTTCCACCCGAAAGCAGATAGCCCTTCTGGCCTTGGCGCAGCTGCCTAGTCGATAAAGCCCTGGGCACTGGTGCTCCTGAGGGCTGCGGGGACACCCGGGTCTACGCGGATGGCAGGTGGCTCTGGGCCCCAGGGCCCTGCCGGTGGGCCCTACTTGGGAATCCGTGCTCTTGCCTGGGGGGCGTCGGTTGCAGAGGGGCCTCCCGCCCCGTGCCTCTTCAGTCACTTTGGCTGCAGCTGAGCCTGGCACTGGGTTTGTGCGTGCTCAGGAGACAGATTCCTGCATGTCTCTGGACAGGCCCCGTGCCAGCTGGGACCTGAGCCTCAGCCCAGGTGCACCACCTGCGCTCAGGTTCTTGGACTTGCCCAGGGCAGCTGAGAGGGAGAAGATGGCCCTCGCCACGGAGGGAAGCAATTAGTGCCGACACCTGCCAGCGGGAGAAGCGCATCCAACAGCCCTGTGGGATCCAAGCCCCCTCTCGCTCCATCCGCTGCCTCCGCCCCACCCCCTCTTCTCGGGGCGCCCAGCCGGCGCCGGGGGGCAGGCGCCGGGCCTCTCGCGCCGCCGTTGACCGCTCTCCGACGCCCGCCGAGCCGGGACCAGGGCGCAGGCGCCCCAGCGCCCTGGGCCGGCCACGCCCACCGCCGCCCAGGCGCGCAGGCGCCCCTCACCCCGGCCCCCGCACACTCGCCCCGACCCCGCCCCGCCTGGTTGCTCTGGAGACGGTGGCCGCTGGCGGGAGGTGCCCAAGGCCGGGAGTGGCAAGACAGTTGTGACCGATGACACAGATGAGGGGGCCTTTGCTCCACCCGGCAGTTGTCCCCAGTGGCAGTGCCGGGACAGATGCGGCCGATAGGCATCCTGCCCAGACCCGCCGGATGCAGCCCGGGGAGCGTGTCCACTGCCAAGGAAACCTCAAGCGCTGGGGGAAACGGGGTTCCCAAACCTAGACACCGAATGCCACCAGGAGCCCACGGGCATGGAAGGGCTGGCGGACCCCTGACGTGGGAGGAGCCTGCTGGCTGGGGACTGGGCTAGAAGAGAAGCTCTGCTATTGTGTCCTGGACAGGTGTTCTCCCCTGGATGTCTGCTGAAAAGCCAAGAGACAGAAGAAGCTCCAGGAACAAGAAAGCGGCTCCCTTGCCCAAAGTCAGAGCCACAACTTCCACCGCTAGGGGCCACTGTTGGGTAGGAATGGTTCCTTCCTCACACTGGCTGCAGGGCAGAGGGCTGAATTCCAAGGCAGGGGGAGGGGCAGGGCCCCTTGCCCAAGGGGCTGTGGGGGAAGGGACCCCTGGGCCAGATCGGGGACTGCTGGGAGACCCCCTCTCCATCCGAGAGCTCACCTGGTCCAGGCCAAGGGTCTGGGTTGGGCCAGGCTGCCGGCTCCCTCTGAAGACAGACAGGGGTTCCTCGCCAACCAAAGTCCCCGAGGCCTCGTCAAGCAGGCGGCCTACCTAGGGCCGGCCGCCGTTGCCCTGCAGGTCTCTCCCACGGCAATGGTCACGGACAAGCTGTCTCCCATCGCCGTCACCTCCACCTTCGGTCAGGGGAACCCTGGCCTTTCCCACCGGCGGCCTGCGGGCTTGGGCCTGGGCTCCCTGCCAGGCCTGTCTCCCAGAGAGGAGAGGCCCAGAGTCTTCCCTCTGCCTTCTCCCTGACCTCTCTTTCTCTGTGTTTCTTTTCTGGCATGAGAGGGGCCCCTGCGCACCCCTACGACCCCTACCAATGAGCCAGCCCTTTCTCCTCTCGCCCTCCTCTTTCGGACCGTAGGAACGGAACGAGCGATTTCCTTTTCTCTGGGCTCTGGGGACGCAAATCGGCACTGCGTACCTATTGGGTGGTGAGACTTTTCCGCGGAAATCGTTTCTGCTCCCTTGAGGCACTGCGGTCAAGTGGGCTTACAGGTCCAGGTGTTCCATGGACCAGGGACATTCTCAGCAGCCATGGTGACCGTCCGAAGCGGACGTATGGCTTGTTTGGGCCCTGACTGGAGTCGTAACCATCACTTTTTAAAAATAAATAAATAAATAAATAAATAAATAAATAAATAAATAAATAAATTAACAAACAAACAAATAAATAAATAAATAAATAAGAACCCGTCATCTTCAGCACATTTCGCTCGGCCAGAGCACGCCACGCAACCAGGTGATTTTCCTATTGATTGTCCTTCCTAGCTACCCTAGCAGGCAGTTCCACAGGTATCCTGTCAAGATTTCCACCCGAAAGCAGATAGCCCTTCTGGCCTTGGCGCAGCTGCCTAGTCGATAAAGCCCTGGGCACTGGTGCTCCTGAGGGCTGCGGGGACACCCGGGTCTACGCGGATGGCAGGTGGCTCTGGGCCCCAGGGCCCTGCCGGTGGGCCCTACTTGGGAATCCGTGCTCTTGCCTGGGGGGCGTCGGTTGCAGAGGGGCCTCCCGCCCCGTGCCTCTTCAGTCACTTTGGCTGCAGCTGAGCCTGGCACTGGGTTTGTGCGTGCTCAGGAGACAGATTCCTGCATGTCTCTGGACAGGCCCCGTGCCAGCTGGGACCTGAGCCTCAGCCCAGGTGCACCACCTGCGCTCAGGTTCTTGGACTTGCCCAGGGCAGCTGAGAGGGAGAAGATGGCCCTCGCCACGGAGGGAAGCAATTAGTGCCGACACCTGCCAGCGGGAGAAGCGCATCCAACAGCCCTGTGGGATCCAAGCCCCCTCTCGCTCCATCCGCTGCCTCCGCCCCACCCCCTCTTCTCGGGGCGCCCAGCCGGCGCCGGGGGGCAGGCGCCGGGCCTCTCGCGCCGCCGTTGACCGCTCTCCGACGCCCGCCGAGCCGGGACCAGGGCGCAGGCGCCCCAGCGCCCTGGGCCGGCCACGCCCACCGCCGCCCAGGCGCGCAGGCGCCCCTCACCCCGGCCCCCGCACACTCGCCCCGACCCCGCCCCGCCTGGTTGCTCTGGAGACGGTGGCCGCTGGCGGGAGGTGCCCAAGGCCGGGAGTGGCAAGACAGTTGTGACCGATGACACAGATGAGGGGGCCTTTGCTCCACCCGGCAGTTGTCCCCAGTGGCAGTGCCGGGACAGATGCGGCCGATAGGCATCCTGCCCAGACCCGCCGGATGCAGCCCGGGGAGCGTGTCCACTGCCAAGGAAACCTCAAGCGCTGGGGGAAACGGGGTTCCCAAACCTAGACACCGAATGCCACCAGGAGCCCACGGGCATGGAAGGGCTGGCGGACCCCTGACGTGGGAGGAGCCTGCTGGCTGGGGACTGGGCTAGAAGAGAAGCTCTGCTATTGTGTCCTGGACAGGTGTTCTCCCCTGGATGTCTGCTGAAAAGCCAAGAGACAGAAGAAGCTCCAGGAACAAGAAAGCGGCTCCCTTGCCCAAAGTCAGAGCCACAACTTCCACCGCTAGGGGCCACTGTTGGGTAGGAATGGTTCCTTCCTCACACTGGCTGCAGGGCAGAGGGCTGAATTCCAAGGCAGGGGGAGGGGCAGGGCCCCTTGCCCAAGGGGCTGTGGGGGAAGGGACCCCTGGGCCAGATCGGGGACTGCTGGGAGACCCCCTCTCCATCCGAGAGCTCACCTGGTCCAGGCCAAGGGTCTGGGTTGGGCCAGGCTGCCGGCTCCCTCTGAAGACAGACAGGGGTTCCTCGCCAACCAAAGTCCCCGAGGCCTCGTCAAGCAGGCGGCCTACCTAGGGCCGGCCGCCGTTGCCCTGCAGGTCTCTCCCACGGCAATGGTCACGGACAAGCTGTCTCCCATCGCCGTCACCTCCACCTTCGGTCAGGGGAACCCTGGCCTTTCCCACCGGCGGCCTGCGGGCTTGGGCCTGGGCTCCCTGCCAGGCCTGTCTCCCAGAGAGGAGAGGCCCAGAGTCTTCCCTCTGCCTTCTCCCTGACCTCTCTTTCTCTGTGTTTCTTTTCTGGCATGAGAGGGGCCCCTGCGCACCCCTACGACCCCTACCAATGAGCCAGCCCTTTCTCCTCTCGCCCTCCTCTTTCGGACCGTAGGAACGGAACGAGCGATTTCCTTTTCTCTGGGCTCTGGGGACGCAAATCGGCACTGCGTACCTATTGGGTGGTGAGACTTTTCCGCGGAAATCGTTTCTGCTCCCTTGAGGCACTGCGGTCAAGTGGGCTTACAGGTCCAGGTGTTCCATGGACCAGGGACATTCTCAGCAGCCATGGTGACCGTCCGAAGCGGACGTATGGCTTGTTTGGGCCCTGACTGGAGTCGTAACCATCACTTTTTAAAAATAAATAAATAAATAAATAAATAAATAAATAAATAAATAATAACAAACAAACAAATAAATAAATAAATAAATAAGAACCCGTCATCTTCAGCACATTTCGCTCGGCCAGAGCACGCCACGCAACCAGGTGATTTTCCTATTGATTGTCCTTCCTAGCTACCCTAGCAGGCAGTTCCACAGGTATCCTGTCAAGATTTCCACCCGAAAGCAGATAGCCCTTCTGGCCTTGGCGCAGCTGCCTAGTCGATAAAGCCCTGGGCACTGGTGCTCCTGAGGGCTGCGGGGACACCCGGGTCTACGCGGATGGCAGGTGGCTCTGGGCCCCAGGGCCCTGCCGGTGGGCCCTACTTGGGAATCCGTGCTCTTGCCTGGGGGGCGTCGGTTGCAGAGGGGCCTCCCGCCCCGTGCCTCTTCAGTCACTTTGGCTGCAGCTGAGCCTGGCACTGGGTTTGTGCGTGCTCAGGAGACAGATTCCTGCATGTCTCTGGACAGGCCCCGTGCCAGCTGGGACCTGAGCCTCAGCCCAGGTGCACCACCTGCGCTCAGGTTCTTGGACTTGCCCAGGGCAGCTGAGAGGGAGAAGATGGCCCTCGCCACGGAGGGAAGCAATTAGTGCCGACACCTGCCAGCGGGAGAAGCGCATCCAACAGCCCTGTGGGATCCAAGCCCCCTCTCGCTCCATCCGCTGCCTCCGCCCCACCCCCTCTTCTCGGGGCGCCCAGCCGGCGCCGGGGGGCAGGCGCCGGGCCTCTCGCGCCGCCGTTGACCGCTCTCCGACGCCCGCCGAGCCGGGACCAGGGCGCAGGCGCCCCAGCGCCCTGGGCCGGCCACGCCCACCGCCGCCCAGGCGCGCAGGCGCCCCTCACCCCGGCCCCCGCACACTCGCCCCGACCCCGCCCCGCCTGGTTGCTCTGGAGACGGTGGCCGCTGGCGGGAGGTGCCCAAGGCCGGGAGTGGCAAGACAGTTGTGACCGATGACACAGATGAGGGGGCCTTTGCTCCACCCGGCAGTTGTCCCCAGTGGCAGTGCCGGGACAGATGCGGCCGATAGGCATCCTGCCCAGACCCGCCGGATGCAGCCCGGGGAGCGTGTCCACTGCCAAGGAAACCTCAAGCGCTGGGGGAAACGGGGTTCCCAAACCTAGACACCGAATGCCACCAGGAGCCCACGGGCATGGAAGGGCTGGCGGACCCCTGACGTGGGAGGAGCCTGCTGGCTGGGGACTGGGCTAGAAGAGAAGCTCTGCTATTGTGTCCTGGACAGGTGTTCTCCCCTGGATGTCTGCTGAAAAGCCAAGAGACAGAAGAAGCTCCAGGAACAAGAAAGCGGCTCCCTTGCCCAAAGTCAGAGCCACAACTTCCACCGCTAGGGGCCACTGTTGGGTAGGAATGGTTCCTTCCTCACACTGGCTGCAGGGCAGAGGGCTGAATTCCAAGGCAGGGGGAGGGGCAGGGCCCCTTGCCCAAGGGGCTGTGGGGGAAGGGACCCCTGGGCCAGATCGGGGACTGCTGGGAGACCCCCTCTCCATCCGAGAGCTCACCTGGTCCAGGCCAAGGGTCTGGGTTGGGCCAGGCTGCCGGCTCCCTCTGAAGACAGACAGGGGTTCCTCGCCAACCAAAGTCCCCGAGGCCTCGTCAAGCAGGCGGCCTACCTAGGGCCGGCCGCCGTTGCCCTGCAGGTCTCTCCCACGGCAATGGTCACGGACAAGCTGTCTCCCATCGCCGTCACCTCCACCTTCGGTCAGGGGAACCCTGGCCTTTCCCACCGGCGGCCTGCGGGCTTGGGCCTGGGCTCCCTGCCAGGCCTGTCTCCCAGAGAGGAGAGGCCCAGAGTCTTCCCTCTGCCTTCTCCCTGACCTCTCTTTCTCTGTGTTTCTTTTCTGGCATGAGAGGGGCCCCTGCGCACCCCTACGACCCCTACCAATGAGCCAGCCCTTTCTCCTCTCGCCCTCCTCTTTCGGACCGTAGGAACGGAACGAGCGATTTCCTTTTCTCTGGGCTCTGGGGACGCAAATCGGCACTGCGTACCTATTGGGTGGTGAGACTTTTCCGCGGAAATCGTTTCTGCTCCCTTGAGGCACTGCGGTCAAGTGGGCTTACAGGTCCAGGTGTTCCATGGACCAGGGACATTCTCAGCAGCCATGGTGACCGTCCGAAGCGGACGTATGGCTTGTTTGGGCCCTGACTGGAGTCGTAACCATCACTTTTTAAAAATAAATAAATAAATAAATAAATAAATAAATAAATAAATAATAACAAACAAACAAATAAATAAATAAATAAATAAGAACCCGTCATCTTCAGCACATTTCGCTCGGCCAGAGCACGCCACGCAACCAGGTGATTTTCCTATTGATTGTCCTTCCTAGCTACCCTAGCAGGCAGTTCCACAGGTATCCTGTCAAGATTTCCACCCGAAAGCAGATAGCCCTTCTGGCCTTGGCGCAGCTGCCTAGTCGATAAAGCCCTGGGCACTGGTGCTCCTGAGGGCTGCGGGGACACCCGGGTCTACGCGGATGGCAGGTGGCTCTGGGCCCCAGGGCCCTGCCGGTGGGCCCTACTTGGGAATCCGTGCTCTTGCCTGGGGGGCGTCGGTTGCAGAGGGGCCTCCCGCCCCGTGCCTCTTCAGTCACTTTGGCTGCAGCTGAGCCTGGCACTGGGTTTGTGCGTGCTCAGGAGACAGATTCCTGCATGTCTCTGGACAGGCCCCGTGCCAGCTGGGACCTGAGCCTCAGCCCAGGTGCACCACCTGCGCTCAGGTTCTTGGACTTGCCCAGGGCAGCTGAGAGGGAGAAGATGGCCCTCGCCACGGAGGGAAGCAATTAGTGCCGACACCTGCCAGCGGGAGAAGCGCATCCAACAGCCCTGTGGGATCCAAGCCCCCTCTCGCTCCATCCGCTGCCTCCGCCCCACCCCCTCTTCTCGGGGCGCCCAGCCGGCGCCGGGGGGCAGGCGCCGGGCCTCTCGCGCCGCCGTTGACCGCTCTCCGACGCCCGCCGAGCCGGGACCAGGGCGCAGGCGCCCCAGCGCCCTGGGCCGGCCACGCCCACCGCCGCCCAGGCGCGCAGGCGCCCCTCACCCCGGCCCCCGCACACTCGCCCCGACCCCGCCCCGCCTGGTTGCTCTGGAGACGGTGGCCGCTGGCGGGAGGTGCCCAAGGCCGGGAGTGGCAAGACAGTTGTGACCGATGACACAGATGAGGGGGCCTTTGCTCCACCCGGCAGTTGTCCCCAGTGGCAGTGCCGGGACAGATGCGGCCGATAGGCATCCTGCCCAGACCCGCCGGATGCAGCCCGGGGAGCGTGTCCACTGCCAAGGAAACCTCAAGCGCTGGGGGAAACGGGGTTCCCAAACCTAGACACCGAATGCCACCAGGAGCCCACGGGCATGGAAGGGCTGGCGGACCCCTGACGTGGGAGGAGCCTGCTGGCTGGGGACTGGGCTAGAAGAGAAGCTCTGCTATTGTGTCCTGGACAGGTGTTCTCCCCTGGATGTCTGCTGAAAAGCCAAGAGACAGAAGAAGCTCCAGGAACAAGAAAGCGGCTCCCTTGCCCAAAGTCAGAGCCACAACTTCCACCGCTAGGGGCCACTGTTGGGTAGGAATGGTTCCTTCCTCACACTGGCTGCAGGGCAGAGGGCTGAATTCCAAGGCAGGGGGAGGGGCAGGGCCCCTTGCCCAAGGGGCTGTGGGGGAAGGGACCCCTGGGCCAGATCGGGGACTGCTGGGAGACCCCCTCTCCATCCGAGAGCTCACCTGGTCCAGGCCAAGGGTCTGGGTTGGGCCAGGCTGCCGGCTCCCTCTGAAGACAGACAGGGGTTCCTCGCCAACCAAAGTCCCCGAGGCCTCGTCAAGCAGGCGGCCTACCTAGGGCCGGCCGCCGTTGCCCTGCAGGTCTCTCCCACGGCAATGGTCACGGACAAGCTGTCTCCCATCGCCGTCACCTCCACCTTCGGTCAGGGGAACCCTGGCCTTTCCCACCGGCGGCCTGCGGGCTTGGGCCTGGGCTCCCTGCCAGGCCTGTCTCCCAGAGAGGAGAGGCCCAGAGTCTTCCCTCTGCCTTCTCCCTGACCTCTCTTTCTCTGTGTTTCTTTTCTGGCATGAGAGGGGCCCCTGCGCACCCCTACGACCCCTACCAATGAGCCAGCCCTTTCTCCTCTCGCCCTCCTCTTTCGGACCGTAGGACGGAACGAGCGATTTCCTTTTCTCTGGGCTCTGGGGACGCAAATCGGCACTGCGTACCTATTGGGTGGTGAGACTTTTCCGCGGAAATCGTTTCTGCTCCCTTGAGGCACTGCGGTCAAGTGGGCTTACAGGTCCAGGTGTTCCATGGACCAGGGACATTCTCAGCAGCCATGGTGACCGTCCGAAGCGGACGTATGGCTTGTTTGGGCCCTGACTGGAGTCGTAACCATCACTTTTTAATAAATAAATAAATAAATAAATAAATAAATAAATAAATAAATTAACAAACAAATAAATAAATAAATAAATAAGAACCCGTCATCTTCAGCACATTTCGCTCGGCCAGAGCACGCCACGCAACCAGGTGATTTTCCTATTGATTGTCCTTCCTAGCTACCCTAGCAGGCAGTTCCACAGGTATCCTGTCAAGATTTCCACCCGAAAGCAGATAGCCCTTCTGGCCTTGGCGCAGCTGCCTAGTCGATAAAGCCCTGGGCACTGGTGCTCCTGAGGGCTGCGGGGACACCCGGGTCTACGCGGATGGCAGGTGGCTCTGGGCCCCAGGGCCCTGCCGGTGGGCCCTACTTGGGAATCCGTGCTCTTGCCTGGGGGGCGTCGGTTGCAGAGGGGCCTCCCGCCCCGTGCCTCTTCAGTCACTTTGGCTGCAGCTGAGCCTGGCACTGGGTTTGTGCGTGCTCAGGAGACAGATTCCTGCATGTCTCTGGACAGGCCCCGTGCCAGCTGGGACCTGAGCCTCAGCCCAGGTGCACCACCTGCGCTCAGGTTCTTGGACTTGCCCAGGGCAGCTGAGAGGGAGAAGATGGCCCTCGCCACGGAGGGAAGCAATTAGTGCCGACACCTGCCAGCGGGAGAAGCGCATCCAACAGCCCTGTGGGATCCAAGCCCCCTCTCGCTCCATCCGCTGCCTCCGCCCCACCCCCTCTTCTCGGGGCGCCCAGCCGGCGCCGGGGGGCAGGCGCCGGGCCTCTCGCGCCGCCGTTGACCGCTCTCCGACGCCCGCCGAGCCGGGACCAGGGCGCAGGCGCCCCAGCGCCCTGGGCCGGCCACGCCCACCGCCGCCCAGGCGCGCAGGCGCCCCTCACCCCGGCCCCCGCACACTCGCCCCGACCCCGCCCCGCCTGGTTGCTCTGGAGACGGTGGCCGCTGGCGGGAGGTGCCCAAGGCCGGGAGTGGCAAGACAGTTGTGACCGATGACACAGATGAGGGGGCCTTTGCTCCACCCGGCAGTTGTCCCCAGTGGCAGTGCCGGGACAGATGCGGCCGATAGGCATCCTGCCCAGACCCGCCGGATGCAGCCCGGGGAGCGTGTCCACTGCCAAGGAAACCTCAAGCGCTGGGGGAAACGGGGTTCCCAAACCTAGACACCGAATGCCACCAGGAGCCCACGGGCATGGAAGGGCTGGCGGACCCCTGACGTGGGAGGAGCCTGCTGGCTGGGGACTGGGCTAGAAGAGAAGCTCTGCTATTGTGTCCTGGACAGGTGTTCTCCCCTGGATGTCTGCTGAAAAGCCAAGAGACAGAAGAAGCTCCAGGAACAAGAAAGCGGCTCCCTTGCCCAAAGTCAGAGCCACAACTTCCACCGCTAGGGGCCACTGTTGGGTAGGAATGGTTCCTTCCTCACACTGGCTGCAGGGCAGAGGGCTGAATTCCAAGGCAGGGGGAGGGGCAGGGCCCCTTGCCCAAGGGGCTGTGGGGGAAGGGACCCCTGGGCCAGATCGGGGACTGCTGGGAGACCCCCTCTCCATCCGAGAGCTCACCTGGTCCAGGCCAAGGGTCTGGGTTGGGCCAGGCTGCCGGCTCCCTCTGAAGACAGACAGGGGTTCCTCGCCAACCAAAGTCCCCGAGGCCTCGTCAAGCAGGCGGCCTACCTAGGGCCGGCCGCCGTTGCCCTGCAGGTCTCTCCCACGGCAATGGTCACGGACAAGCTGTCTCCCATCGCCGTCACCTCCACCTTCGGTCAGGGGAACCCTGGCCTTTCCCACCGGCGGCCTGCGGGCTTGGGCCTGGGCTCCCTGCCAGGCCTGTCTCCCAGAGAGGAGAGGCCCAGAGTCTTCCCTCTGCCTTCTCCCTGACCTCTCTTTCTCTGTGTTTCTTTTCTGGCATGAGAGGGGCCCCTGCGCACCCCTACGACCCCTACCAATGAGCCAGCCCTTTCTCCTCTCGCCCTCCTCTTTCGGACCGTAGGAACGAGCGATTTCCTTTTCTCTGGGCTCTGGGGACGCAAATCGGCACTGCGTACCTATTGGGTGGTGAGACTTTTCCGCGGAAATCGTTTCTGCTCCCTTGAGGCACTGCGGTCAAGTGGGCTTACAGGTCCAGGTGTTCCATGGACCAGGGACATTCTCAGCAGCCATGGTGACCGTCCGAAGCGGACGTATGGCTTGTTTGGGCCCTGACTGGAGTCGTAACCATCACTTTTTAAAAATAAATAAATAAATAAATAAATAAATAAATAAATTAACAAACAAACAAATAAATAAATAAATAAGAACCCGTCATCTTCAGCACATTTCGCTCGGCCAGAGCACGCCACGCAACCAGGTGATTTTCCTATTGATTGTCCTTCCTAGCTACCCTAGCAGGCAGTTCCACAGGTATCCTGTCAAGATTTCCACCCGAAAGCAGATAGCCCTTCTGGCCTTGGCGCAGCTGCCTAGTCGATAAAGCCCTGGGCACTGGTGCTCCTGAGGGCTGCGGGGACACCCGGGTCTACGCGGATGGCAGGTGGCTCTGGGCCCCAGGGCCCTGCCGGTGGGCCCTACTTGGGAATCCGTGCTCTTGCCTGGGGGGCGTCGGTTGCAGAGGGGCCTCCCGCCCCGTGCCTCTTCAGTCACTTTGGCTGCAGCTGAGCCTGGCACTGGGTTTGTGCGTGCTCAGGAGACAGATTCCTGCATGTCTCTGGACAGGCCCCGTGCCAGCTGGGACCTGAGCCTCAGCCCAGGTGCACCACCTGCGCTCAGGTTCTTGGACTTGCCCAGGGCAGCTGAGAGGGAGAAGATGGCCCTCGCCACGGAGGGAAGCAATTAGTGCCGACACCTGCCAGCGGGAGAAGCGCATCCAACAGCCCTGTGGGATCCAAGCCCCCTCTCGCTCCATCCGCTGCCTCCGCCCCACCCCCTCTTCTCGGGGCGCCCAGCCGGCGCCGGGGGGCAGGCGCCGGGCCTCTCGCGCCGCCGTTGACCGCTCTCCGACGCCCGCCGAGCCGGGACCAGGGCGCAGGCGCCCCAGCGCCCTGGGCCGGCCACGCCCACCGCCGCCCAGGCGCGCAGGCGCCCCTCACCCCGGCCCCCGCACACTCGCCCCGACCCCGCCCCGCCTGGTTGCTCTGGAGACGGTGGCCGCTGGCGGGAGGTGCCCAAGGCCGGGAGTGGCAAGACAGTTGTGACCGATGACACAGATGAGGGGGCCTTTGCTCCACCCGGCAGTTGTCCCCAGTGGCAGTGCCGGGACAGATGCGGCCGATAGGCATCCTGCCCAGACCCGCCGGATGCAGCCCGGGGAGCGTGTCCACTGCCAAGGAAACCTCAAGCGCTGGGGGAAACGGGGTTCCCAAACCTAGACACCGAATGCCACCAGGAGCCCACGGGCATGGAAGGGCTGGCGGACCCCTGACGTGGGAGGAGCCTGCTGGCTGGGGACTGGGCTAGAAGAGAAGCTCTGCTATTGTGTCCTGGACAGGTGTTCTCCCCTGGATGTCTGCTGAAAAGCCAAGAGACAGAAGAAGCTCCAGGAACAAGAAAGCGGCTCCCTTGCCCAAAGTCAGAGCCACAACTTCCACCGCTAGGGGCCACTGTTGGGTAGGAATGGTTCCTTCCTCACACTGGCTGCAGGGCAGAGGGCTGAATTCCAAGGCAGGGGGAGGGGCAGGGCCCCTTGCCCAAGGGGCTGTGGGGGAAGGGACCCCTGGGCCAGATCGGGGACTGCTGGGAGACCCCCTCTCCATCCGAGAGCTCACCTGGTCCAGGCCAAGGGTCTGGGTTGGGCCAGGCTGCCGGCTCCCTCTGAAGACAGACAGGGGTTCCTCGCCAACCAAAGTCCCCGAGGCCTCGTCAAGCAGGCGGCCTACCTAGGGCCGGCCGCCGTTGCCCTGCAGGTCTCTCCCACGGCAATGGTCACGGACAAGCTGTCTCCCATCGCCGTCACCTCCACCTTCGGTCAGGGGAACCCTGGCCTTTCCCACCGGCGGCCTGCGGGCTTGGGCCTGGGCTCCCTGCCAGGCCTGTCTCCCAGAGAGGAGAGGCCCAGAGTCTTCCCTCTGCCTTCTCCCTGACCTCTCTTTCTCTGTGTTTCTTTTCTGGCATGAGAGGGGCCCCTGCGCACCCCTACGACCCCTACCAATGAGCCAGCCCTTTCTCCTCTCGCCCTCCTCTTTCGGACCGTAGGAACGAGCGATTTCCTTTTCTCTGGGCTCTGGGGACGCAAATCGGCACTGCGTACCTATTGGGTGGTGAGACTTTTCCGCGGAAATCGTTTCTGCTCCCTTGAGGCACTGCGGTCAAGTGGGCTTACAGGTCCAGGTGTTCCATGGACCAGGGACATTCTCAGCAGCCATGGTGACCGTCCGAAGCGGACGTATGGCTTGTTTGGGCCCTGACTGGAGTCGTAACCATCACTTTTTAAAAATAAATAAATAAATAAATAAATAAATAAATAAATTAACAAACAAACAAATAAATAAATAAATAAGAACCCGTCATCTTCAGCACATTTCGCTCGGCCAGAGCACGCCACGCAACCAGGTGATTTTCCTATTGATTGTCCTTCCTAGCTACCCTAGCAGGCAGTTCCACAGGTATCCTGTCAAGATTTCCACCCGAAAGCAGATAGCCCTTCTGGCCTTGGCGCAGCTGCCTAGTCGATAAAGCCCTGGGCACTGGTGCTCCTGAGGGCTGCGGGGACACCCGGGTCTACGCGGATGGCAGGTGGCTCTGGGCCCCAGGGCCCTGCCGGTGGGCCCTACTTGGGAATCCGTGCTCTTGCCTGGGGGGCGTCGGTTGCAGAGGGGCCTCCCGCCCCGTGCCTCTTCAGTCACTTTGGCTGCAGCTGAGCCTGGCACTGGGTTTGTGCGTGCTCAGGAGACAGATTCCTGCATGTCTCTGGACAGGCCCCGTGCCAGCTGGGACCTGAGCCTCAGCCCAGGTGCACCACCTGCGCTCAGGTTCTTGGACTTGCCCAGGGCAGCTGAGAGGGAGAAGATGGCCCTCGCCACGGAGGGAAGCAATTAGTGCCGACACCTGCCAGCGGGAGAAGCGCATCCAACAGCCCTGTGGGATCCAAGCCCCCTCTCGCTCCATCCGCTGCCTCCGCCCCACCCCCTCTTCTCGGGGCGCCCAGCCGGCGCCGGGGGGCAGGCGCCGGGCCTCTCGCGCCGCCGTTGACCGCTCTCCGACGCCCGCCGAGCCGGGACCAGGGCGCAGGCGCCCCAGCGCCCTGGGCCGGCCACGCCCACCGCCGCCCAGGCGCGCAGGCGCCCCTCACCCCGGCCCCCGCACACTCGCCCCGACCCCGCCCCGCCTGGTTGCTCTGGAGACGGTGGCCGCTGGCGGGAGGTGCCCAAGGCCGGGAGTGGCAAGACAGTTGTGACCGATGACACAGATGAGGGGGCCTTTGCTCCACCCGGCAGTTGTCCCCAGTGGCAGTGCCGGGACAGATGCGGCCGATAGGCATCCTGCCCAGACCCGCCGGATGCAGCCCGGGGAGCGTGTCCACTGCCAAGGAAACCTCAAGCGCTGGGGGAAACGGGGTTCCCAAACCTAGACACCGAATGCCACCAGGAGCCCACGGGCATGGAAGGGCTGGCGGACCCCTGACGTGGGAGGAGCCTGCTGGCTGGGGACTGGGCTAGAAGAGAAGCTCTGCTATTGTGTCCTGGACAGGTGTTCTCCCCTGGATGTCTGCTGAAAAGCCAAGAGACAGAAGAAGCTCCAGGAACAAGAAAGCGGCTCCCTTGCCCAAAGTCAGAGCCACAACTTCCACCGCTAGGGGCCACTGTTGGGTAGGAATGGTTCCTTCCTCACACTGGCTGCAGGGCAGAGGGCTGAATTCCAAGGCAGGGGGAGGGGCAGGGCCCCTTGCCCAAGGGGCTGTGGGGGAAGGGACCCCTGGGCCAGATCGGGGACTGCTGGGAGACCCCCTCTCCATCCGAGAGCTCACCTGGTCCAGGCCAAGGGTCTGGGTTGGGCCAGGCTGCCGGCTCCCTCTGAAGACAGACAGGGGTTCCTCGCCAACCAAAGTCCCCGAGGCCTCGTCAAGCAGGCGGCCTACCTAGGGCCGGCCGCCGTTGCCCTGCAGGTCTCTCCCACGGCAATGGTCACGGACAAGCTGTCTCCCATCGCCGTCACCTCCACCTTCGGTCAGGGGAACCCTGGCCTTTCCCACCGGCGGCCTGCGGGCTTGGGCCTGGGCTCCCTGCCAGGCCTGTCTCCCAGAGAGGAGAGGCCCAGAGTCTTCCCTCTGCCTTCTCCCTGACCTCTCTTTCTCTGTGTTTCTTTTCTGGCATGAGAGGGGCCCCTGCGCACCCCTACGACCCCTACCAATGAGCCAGCCCTTTCTCCTCTCGCCCTCCTCTTTCGGACCGTAGGAACGAGCGATTTCCTTTTCTCTGGGCTCTGGGGACGCAAATCGGCACTGCGTACCTATTGGGTGGTGAGACTTTTCCGCGGAAATCGTTTCTGCTCCCTTGAGGCACTGCGGTCAAGTGGGCTTACAGGTCCAGGTGTTCCATGGACCAGGGACATTCTCAGCAGCCATGGTGACCGTCCGAAGCGGACGTATGGCTTGTTTGGGCCCTGACTGGAGTCGTAACCATCACTTTTTAAAAATAAATAAATAAATAAATAAATAAATAAATAAATTAACAAACAAACAAATAAATAAATAAATAAGAACCCGTCATCTTCAGCACATTTCGCTCGGCCAGAGCACGCCACGCAACCAGGTGATTTTCCTATTGATTGTCCTTCCTAGCTACCCTAGCAGGCAGTTCCACAGGTATCCTGTCAAGATTTCCACCCGAAAGCAGATAGCCCTTCTGGCCTTGGCGCAGCTGCCTAGTCGATAAAGCCCTGGGCACTGGTGCTCCTGAGGGCTGCGGGGACACCCGGGTCTACGCGGATGGCAGGTGGCTCTGGGCCCCAGGGCCCTGCCGGTGGGCCCTACTTGGGAATCCGTGCTCTTGCCTGGGGGGCGTCGGTTGCAGAGGGGCCTCCCGCCCCGTGCCTCTTCAGTCACTTTGGCTGCAGCTGAGCCTGGCACTGGGTTTGTGCGTGCTCAGGAGACAGATTCCTGCATGTCTCTGGACAGGCCCCGTGCCAGCTGGGACCTGAGCCTCAGCCCAGGTGCACCACCTGCGCTCAGGTTCTTGGACTTGCCCAGGGCAGCTGAGAGGGAGAAGATGGCCCTCGCCACGGAGGGAAGCAATTAGTGCCGACACCTGCCAGCGGGAGAAGCGCATCCAACAGCCCTGTGGGATCCAAGCCCCCTCTCGCTCCATCCGCTGCCTCCGCCCCACCCCCTCTTCTCGGGGCGCCCAGCCGGCGCCGGGGGGCAGGCGCCGGGCCTCTCGCGCCGCCGTTGACCGCTCTCCGACGCCCGCCGAGCCGGGACCAGGGCGCAGGCGCCCCAGCGCCCTGGGCCGGCCACGCCCACCGCCGCCCAGGCGCGCAGGCGCCCCTCACCCCGGCCCCCGCACACTCGCCCCGACCCCGCCCCGCCTGGTTGCTCTGGAGACGGTGGCCGCTGGCGGGAGGTGCCCAAGGCCGGGAGTGGCAAGACAGTTGTGACCGATGACACAGATGAGGGGGCCTTTGCTCCACCCGGCAGTTGTCCCCAGTGGCAGTGCCGGGACAGATGCGGCCGATAGGCATCCTGCCCAGACCCGCCGGATGCAGCCCGGGGAGCGTGTCCACTGCCAAGGAAACCTCAAGCGCTGGGGGAAACGGGGTTCCCAAACCTAGACACCGAATGCCACCAGGAGCCCACGGGCATGGAAGGGCTGGCGGACCCCTGACGTGGGAGGAGCCTGCTGGCTGGGGACTGGGCTAGAAGAGAAGCTCTGCTATTGTGTCCTGGACAGGTGTTCTCCCCTGGATGTCTGCTGAAAAGCCAAGAGACAGAAGAAGCTCCAGGAACAAGAAAGCGGCTCCCTTGCCCAAAGTCAGAGCCACAACTTCCACCGCTAGGGGCCACTGTTGGGTAGGAATGGTTCCTTCCTCACACTGGCTGCAGGGCAGAGGGCTGAATTCCAAGGCAGGGGGAGGGGCAGGGCCCCTTGCCCAAGGGGCTGTGGGGGAAGGGACCCCTGGGCCAGATCGGGGACTGCTGGGAGACCCCCTCTCCATCCGAGAGCTCACCTGGTCCAGGCCAAGGGTCTGGGTTGGGCCAGGCTGCCGGCTCCCTCTGAAGACAGACAGGGGTTCCTCGCCAACCAAAGTCCCCGAGGCCTCGTCAAGCAGGCGGCCTACCTAGGGCCGGCCGCCGTTGCCCTGCAGGTCTCTCCCACGGCAATGGTCACGGACAAGCTGTCTCCCATCGCCGTCACCTCCACCTTCGGTCAGGGGAACCCTGGCCTTTCCCACCGGCGGCCTGCGGGCTTGGGCCTGGGCTCCCTGCCAGGCCTGTCTCCCAGAGAGGAGAGGCCCAGAGTCTTCCCTCTGCCTTCTCCCTGACCTCTCTTTCTCTGTGTTTCTTTTCTGGCATGAGAGGGGCCCCTGCGCACCCCTACGACCCCTACCAATGAGCCAGCCCTTTCTCCTCTCGCCCTCCTCTTTCGGACCGTAGGAACGAGCGATTTCCTTTTCTCTGGGCTCTGGGGACGCAAATCGGCACTGCGTACCTATTGGGTGGTGAGACTTTTCCGCGGAAATCGTTTCTGCTCCCTTGAGGCACTGCGGTCAAGTGGGCTTACAGGTCCAGGTGTTCCATGGACCAGGGACATTCTCAGCAGCCATGGTGACCGTCCGAAGCGGACGTATGGCTTGTTTGGGCCCTGACTGGAGTCGTAACCATCACTTTTTAAAAATAAATAAATAAATAAATAAATAAATAAATAAATTAACAAACAAACAAATAAATAAATAAATAAGAACCCGTCATCTTCAGCACATTTCGCTCGGCCAGAGCACGCCACGCAACCAGGTGATTTTCCTATTGATTGTCCTTCCTAGCTACCCTAGCAGGCAGTTCCACAGGTATCCTGTCAAGATTTCCACCCGAAAGCAGATAGCCCTTCTGGCCTTGGCGCAGCTGCCTAGTCGATAAAGCCCTGGGCACTGGTGCTCCTGAGGGCTGCGGGGACACCCGGGTCTACGCGGATGGCAGGTGGCTCTGGGCCCCAGGGCCCTGCCGGTGGGCCCTACTTGGGAATCCGTGCTCTTGCCTGGGGGGCGTCGGTTGCAGAGGGGCCTCCCGCCCCGTGCCTCTTCAGTCACTTTGGCTGCAGCTGAGCCTGGCACTGGGTTTGTGCGTGCTCAGGAGACAGATTCCTGCATGTCTCTGGACAGGCCCCGTGCCAGCTGGGACCTGAGCCTCAGCCCAGGTGCACCACCTGCGCTCAGGTTCTTGGACTTGCCCAGGGCAGCTGAGAGGGAGAAGATGGCCCTCGCCACGGAGGGAAGCAATTAGTGCCGACACCTGCCAGCGGGAGAAGCGCATCCAACAGCCCTGTGGGATCCAAGCCCCCTCTCGCTCCATCCGCTGCCTCCGCCCCACCCCCTCTTCTCGGGGCGCCCAGCCGGCGCCGGGGGGCAGGCGCCGGGCCTCTCGCGCCGCCGTTGACCGCTCTCCGACGCCCGCCGAGCCGGGACCAGGGCGCAGGCGCCCCAGCGCCCTGGGCCGGCCACGCCCACCGCCGCCCAGGCGCGCAGGCGCCCCTCACCCCGGCCCCCGCACACTCGCCCCGACCCCGCCCCGCCTGGTTGCTCTGGAGACGGTGGCCGCTGGCGGGAGGTGCCCAAGGCCGGGAGTGGCAAGACAGTTGTGACCGATGACACAGATGAGGGGGCCTTTGCTCCACCCGGCAGTTGTCCCCAGTGGCAGTGCCGGGACAGATGCGGCCGATAGGCATCCTGCCCAGACCCGCCGGATGCAGCCCGGGGAGCGTGTCCACTGCCAAGGAAACCTCAAGCGCTGGGGGAAACGGGGTTCCCAAACCTAGACACCGAATGCCACCAGGAGCCCACGGGCATGGAAGGGCTGGCGGACCCCTGACGTGGGAGGAGCCTGCTGGCTGGGGACTGGGCTAGAAGAGAAGCTCTGCTATTGTGTCCTGGACAGGTGTTCTCCCCTGGATGTCTGCTGAAAAGCCAAGAGACAGAAGAAGCTCCAGGAACAAGAAAGCGGCTCCCTTGCCCAAAGTCAGAGCCACAACTTCCACCGCTAGGGGCCACTGTTGGGTAGGAATGGTTCCTTCCTCACACTGGCTGCAGGGCAGAGGGCTGAATTCCAAGGCAGGGGGAGGGGCAGGGCCCCTTGCCCAACGGGCTGTGGGGGAAGGGACCCCTGGGCCAGATCGGGGACTGCTGGGAGACCCCCTCTCCATCCGAGAGCTCACCTGGTCCAGGCCAAGGGTCTGGGTTGGGCCAGGCTGCCGGCTCCCTCTGAAGACAGACAGGGGTTCCTCGCCAACCAAAGTCCCCGAGGCCTCGTCAAGCAGGCGGCCTACCTAGGGCCGGCCGCCGTTGCCCTGCAGGTCTCTCCCACGGCAATGGTCACGGACAAGCTGTCTCCCATCGCCGTCACCTCCACCTTCGGTCAGGGGAACCCTGGCCTTTCCCACCGGCGGCCTGCGGGCTTGGGCCTGGGCTCCCTGCCAGGCCTGTCTCCCAGAGAGGAGAGGCCCAGAGTCTTCCCTCTGCCTTCTCCCTGACCTCTCTTTCTCTGTGTTTCTTTTCTGGCATGAGAGGGGCCCCTGCGCACCCCTACGACCCCTACCAATGAGCCAGCCCTTTCTCCTCTCGCCCTCCTCTTTCGGACCGTAGGAACGAGCGATTTCCTTTTCTCTGGGCTCTGGGGACGCAAATCGGCACTGCGTACCTATTGGGTGGTGAGACTTTTCCGCGGAAATCGTTTCTGCTCCCTTGAGGCACTGCGGTCAAGTGGGCTTACAGGTCCAGGTGTTCCATGGACCAGGGACATTCTCAGCAGCCATGGTGACCGTCCGAAGCGGACGTATGGCTTGTTTGGGCCCTGACTGGAGTCGTAACCATCACTTTTTAAAAATAAATAAATAAATAAATAAATAAATAAATAAATTAACAAACAAACAAATAAATAAATAAATAAGAACCCGTCATCTTCAGCACATTTCGCTCGGCCAGAGCACGCCACGCAACCAGGTGATTTTCCTATTGATTGTCCTTCCTAGCTACCCTAGCAGGCAGTTCCACAGGTATCCTGTCAAGATTTCCACCCGAAAGCAGATAGCCCTTCTGGCCTTGGCGCAGCTGCCTAGTCGATAAAGCCCTGGGCACTGGTGCTCCTGAGGGCTGCGGGGACACCCGGGTCTACGCGGATGGCAGGTGGCTCTGGGCCCCAGGGCCCTGCCGGTGGGCCCTACTTGGGAATCCGTGCTCTTGCCTGGGGGGCGTCGGTTGCAGAGGGGCCTCCCGCCCCGTGCCTCTTCAGTCACTTTGGCTGCAGCTGAGCCTGGCACTGGGTTTGTGCGTGCTCAGGAGACAGATTCCTGCATGTCTCTGGACAGGCCCCGTGCCAGCTGGGACCTGAGCCTCAGCCCAGGTGCACCACCTGCGCTCAGGTTCTTGGACTTGCCCAGGGCAGCTGAGAGGGAGAAGATGGCCCTCGCCACGGAGGGAAGCAATTAGTGCCGACACCTGCCAGCGGGAGAAGCGCATCCAACAGCCCTGTGGGATCCAAGCCCCCTCTCGCTCCATCCGCTGCCTCCGCCCCACCCCCTCTTCTCGGGGCGCCCAGCCGGCGCCGGGGGGCAGGCGCCGGGCCTCTCGCGCCGCCGTTGACCGCTCTCCGACGCCCGCCGAGCCGGGACCAGGGCGCAGGCGCCCCAGCGCCCTGGGCCGGCCACGCCCACCGCCGCCCAGGCGCGCAGGCGCCCCTCACCCCGGCCCCCGCACACTCGCCCCGACCCCGCCCCGCCTGGTTGCTCTGGAGACGGTGGCCGCTGGCGGGAGGTGCCCAAGGCCGGGAGTGGCAAGACAGTTGTGACCGATGACACAGATGAGGGGGCCTTTGCTCCACCCGGCAGTTGTCCCCAGTGGCAGTGCCGGGACAGATGCGGCCGATAGGCATCCTGCCCAGACCCGCCGGATGCAGCCCGGGGAGCGTGTCCACTGCCAAGGAAACCTCAAGCGCTGGGGGAAACGGGGTTCCCAAACCTAGACACCGAATGCCACCAGGAGCCCACGGGCATGGAAGGGCTGGCGGACCCCTGACGTGGGAGGAGCCTGCTGGCTGGGGACTGGGCTAGAAGAGAAGCTCTGCTATTGTGTCCTGGACAGGTGTTCTCCCCTGGATGTCTGCTGAAAAGCCAAGAGACAGAAGAAGCTCCAGGAACAAGAAAGCGGCTCCCTTGCCCAAAGTCAGAGCCACAACTTCCACCGCTAGGGGCCACTGTTGGGTAGGAATGGTTCCTTCCTCACACTGGCTGCAGGGCAGAGGGCTGAATTCCAAGGCAGGGGGAGGGGCAGGGCCCCTTGCCCAAGGGGCTGTGGGGGAAGGGACCCCTGGGCCAGATCGGGGACTGCTGGGAGACCCCCTCTCCATCCGAGAGCTCACCTGGTCCAGGCCAAGGGTCTGGGTTGGGCCAGGCTGCCGGCTCCCTCTGAAGACAGACAGGGGTTCCTCGCCAACCAAAGTCCCCGAGGCCTCGTCAAGCAGGCGGCCTACCTAGGGCCGGCCGCCGTTGCCCTGCAGGTCTCTCCCACGGCAATGGTCACGGACAAGCTGTCTCCCATCGCCGTCACCTCCACCTTCGGTCAGGGGAACCCTGGCCTTTCCCACCGGCGGCCTGCGGGCTTGGGCCTGGGCTCCCTGCCAGGCCTGTCTCCCAGAGAGGAGAGGCCCAGAGTCTTCCCTCTGCCTTCTCCCTGACCTCTCTTTCTCTGTGTTTCTTTTCTGGCATGAGAGGGGCCCCTGCGCACCCCTACGACCCCTACCAATGAGCCAGCCCTTTCTCCTCTCGCCCTCCTCTTTCGGACCGTAGGAACGAGCGATTTCCTTTTCTCTGGGCTCTGGGGACGCAAATCGGCACTGCGTACCTATTGGGTGGTGAGACTTTTCCGCGGAAATCGTTTCTGCTCCCTTGAGGCACTGCGGTCAAGTGGGCTTACAGGTCCAGGTGTTCCATGGACCAGGGACATTCTCAGCAGCCATGGTGACCGTCCGAAGCGGACGTATGGCTTGTTTGGGCCCTGACTGGAGTCGTAACCATCACTTTTTAAAAATAAATAAATAAATAAATAAATAAATAAATAAATTAACAAACAAACAAATAAATAAATAAATAAGAACCCGTCATCTTCAGCACATTTCGCTCGGCCAGAGCACGCCACGCAACCAGGTGATTTTCCTATTGATTGTCCTTCCTAGCTACCCTAGCAGGCAGTTCCACAGGTATCCTGTCAAGATTTCCACCTGAAAGCAGATAGCCCTTCTGGCCTTGGCGCAGCTGCCTAGTCGATAAAGCCCTGGGCACTGGTGCTCCTGAGGGCTGCGGGGACACCCGGGTCTACGCGGATGGCAGGTGGCTCTGGGCCCCAGGGCCCTGCCGGTGGGCCCTACTTGGGAATCCGTGCTCTTGCCTGGGGGGCGTCGGTTGCAGAGGGGCCTCCCGCCCCGTGCCTCTTCAGTCACTTTGGCTGCAGCTGAGCCTGGCACTGGGTTTGTGCGTGCTCAGGAGACAGATTCCTGCATGTCTCTGGACAGGCCCCGTGCCAGCTGGGACCTGAGCCTCAGCCCAGGTGCACCACCTGCGCTCAGGTTCTTGGACTTGCCCAGGGCAGCTGAGAGGGAGAAGATGGCCCTCGCCACGGAGGGAAGCAATTAGTGCCGACACCTGCCAGCGGGAGAAGCGCATCCAACAGCCCTGTGGGATCCAAGCCCCCTCTCGCTCCATCCGCTGCCTCCGCCCCACCCCCTCTTCTCGGGGCGCCCAGCCGGCGCCGGGGGGCAGGCGCCGGGCCTCTCGCGCCGCCGTTGACCGCTCTCCGACGCCCGCCGAGCCGGGACCAGGGCGCAGGCGCCCCAGCGCCCTGGGCCGGCCACGCCCACCGCCGCCCAGGCGCGCAGGCGCCCCTCACCCCGGCCCCCGCACACTCGCCCCGACCCCGCCCCGCCTGGTTGCTCTGGAGACGGTGGCCGCTGGCGGGAGGTGCCCAAGGCCGGGAGTGGCAAGACAGTTGTGACCGATGACACAGATGAGGGGGCCTTTGCTCCACCCGGCAGTTGTCCCCAGTGGCAGTGCCGGGACAGATGCGGCCGATAGGCATCCTGCCCAGACCCGCCGGATGCAGCCCGGGGAGCGTGTCCACTGCCAAGGAAACCTCAAGCGCTGGGGGAAACGGGGTTCCCAAACCTAGACACCGAATGCCACCAGGAGCCCACGGGCATGGAAGGGCTGGCGGACCCCTGACGTGGGAGGAGCCTGCTGGCTGGGGACTGGGCTAGAAGAGAAGCTCTGCTATTGTGTCCTGGACAGGTGTTCTCCCCTGGATGTCTGCTGAAAAGCCAAGAGACAGAAGAAGCTCCAGGAACAAGAAAGCGGCTCCCTTGCCCAAAGTCAGAGCCACAACTTCCACCGCTAGGGGCCACTGTTGGGTAGGAATGGTTCCTTCCTCACACTGGCTGCAGGGCAGAGGGCTGAATTCCAAGGCAGGGGGAGGGGCAGGGCCCCTTGCCCAAGGGGCTGTGGGGGAAGGGACCCCTGGGCCAGATCGGGGACTGCTGGGAGACCCCCTCTCCATCCGAGAGCTCACCTGGTCCAGGCCAAGGGTCTGGGTTGGGCCAGGCTGCCGGCTCCCTCTGAAGACAGACAGGGGTTCCTCGCCAACCAAAGTCCCCGAGGCCTCGTCAAGCAGGCGGCCTACCTAGGGCCGGCCGCCGTTGCCCTGCAGGTCTCTCCCACGGCAATGGTCACGGACAAGCTGTCTCCCATCGCCGTCACCTCCACCTTCGGTCAGGGGAACCCTGGCCTTTCCCACCGGCGGCCTGCGGGCTTGGGCCTGGGCTCCCTGCCAGGCCTGTCTCCCAGAGAGGAGAGGCCCAGAGTCTTCCCTCTGCCTTCTCCCTGACCTCTCTTTCTCTGTGTTTCTTTTCTGGCATGAGAGGGGCCCCTGCGCACCCCTACGACCCCTACCAATGAGCCAGCCCTTTCTCCTCTCGCCCTCCTCTTTCGGACCGTAGGAACGAGCGATTTCCTTTTCTCTGGGCTCTGGGGACGCAAATCGGCACTGCGTACCTATTGGGTGGTGAGACTTTTCCGCGGAAATCGTTTCTGCTCCCTTGAGGCACTGCGGTCAAGTGGGCTTACAGGTCCAGGTGTTCCATGGACCAGGGACATTCTCAGCAGCCATGGTGACCGTCCGAAGCGGACGTATGGCTTGTTTGGGCCCTGACTGGAGTCGTAACCATCACTTTTTAAAAATAAATAAATAAATAAATAAATAAATAAATAAATTAACAAACAAACAAATAAATAAATAAATAAGAACCCGTCATCTTCAGCACATTTCGCTCGGCCAGAGCACGCCACGCAACCAGGTGATTTTCCTATTGATTGTCCTTCCTAGCTACCCTAGCAGGCAGTTCCACAGGTATCCTGTCAAGATTTCCACCCGAAAGCAGATAGCCCTTCTGGCCTTGGCGCAGCTGCCTAGTCGATAAAGCCCTGGGCACTGGTGCTCCTGAGGGCTGCGGGGACACCCGGGTCTACGCGGATGGCAGGTGGCTCTGGGCCCCAGGGCCCTGCCGGTGGGCCCTACTTGGGAATCCGTGCTCTTGCCTGGGGGGCGTCGGTTGCAGAGGGGCCTCCCGCCCCGTGCCTCTTCAGTCACTTTGGCTGCAGCTGAGCCTGGCACTGGGTTTGTGCGTGCTCAGGAGACAGATTCCTGCATGTCTCTGGACAGGCCCCGTGCCAGCTGGGACCTGAGCCTCAGCCCAGGTGCACCACCTGCGCTCAGGTTCTTGGACTTGCCCAGGGCAGCTGAGAGGGAGAAGATGGCCCTCGCCACGGAGGGAAGCAATTAGTGCCGACACCTGCCAGCGGGAGAAGCGCATCCAACAGCCCTGTGGGATCCAAGCCCCCTCTCGCTCCATCCGCTGCCTCCGCCCCACCCCCTCTTCTCGGGGCGCCCAGCCGGCGCCGGGGGGCAGGCGCCGGGCCTCTCGCGCCGCCGTTGACCGCTCTCCGACGCCCGCCGAGCCGGGACCAGGGCGCAGGCGCCCCAGCGCCCTGGGCCGGCCACGCCCACCGCCGCCCAGGCGCGCAGGCGCCCCTCACCCCGGCCCCCGCACACTCGCCCCGACCCCGCCCCGCCTGGTTGCTCTGGAGACGGTGGCCGCTGGCGGGAGGTGCCCAAGGCCGGGAGTGGCAAGACAGTTGTGACCGATGACACAGATGAGGGGGCCTTTGCTCCACCCGGCAGTTGTCCCCAGTGGCAGTGCCGGGACAGATGCGGCCGATAGGCATCCTGCCCAGACCCGCCGGATGCAGCCCGGGGAGCGTGTCCACTGCCAAGGAAACCTCAAGCGCTGGGGGAAACGGGGTTCCCAAACCTAGACACCGAATGCCACCAGGAGCCCACGGGCATGGAAGGGCTGGCGGACCCCTGACGTGGGAGGAGCCTGCTGGCTGGGGACTGGGCTAGAAGAGAAGCTCTGCTATTGTGTCCTGGACAGGTGTTCTCCCCTGGATGTCTGCTGAAAAGCCAAGAGACAGAAGAAGCTCCAGGAACAAGAAAGCGGCTCCCTTGCCCAAAGTCAGAGCCACAACTTCCACCGCTAGGGGCCACTGTTGGGTAGGAATGGTTCCTTCCTCACACTGGCTGCAGGGCAGAGGGCTGAATTCCAAGGCAGGGGGAGGGGCAGGGCCCCTTGCCCAAGGGGCTGTGGGGGAAGGGACCCCTGGGCCAGATCGGGGACTGCTGGGAGACCCCCTCTCCATCCGAGAGCTCACCTGGTCCAGGCCAAGGGTCTGGGTTGGGCCAGGCTGCCGGCTCCCTCTGAAGACAGACAGGGGTTCCTCGCCAACCAAAGTCCCCGAGGCCTCGTCAAGCAGGCGGCCTACCTAGGGCCGGCCGCCGTTGCCCTGCAGGTCTCTCCCACGGCAATGGTCACGGACAAGCTGTCTCCCATCGCCGTCACCTCCACCTTCGGTCAGGGGAACCCTGGCCTTTCCCACCGGCGGCCTGCGGGCTTGGGCCTGGGCTCCCTGCCAGGCCTGTCTCCCAGAGAGGAGAGGCCCAGAGTCTTCCCTCTGCCTTCTCCCTGACCTCTCTTTCTCTGTGTTTCTTTTCTGGCATGAGAGGGGCCCCTGCGCACCCCTACGACCCCTACCAATGAGCCAGCCCTTTCTCCTCTCGCCCTCCTCTTTCGGACCGTAGGAACGAGCGATTTCCTTTTCTCTGGGCTCTGGGGACGCAAATCGGCACTGCGTACCTATTGGGTGGTGAGACTTTTCCGCGGAAATCGTTTCTGCTCCCTTGAGGCACTGCGGTCAAGTGGGCTTACAGGTCCAGGTGTTCCATGGACCAGGGACATTCTCAGCAGCCATGGTGACCGTCCGAAGCGGACGTATGGCTTGTTTGGGCCCTGACTGGAGTCGTAACCATCACTTTTTAAAAATAAATAAATAAATAAATAAATAAATAAATAAATTAACAAACAAACAAATAAATAAATAAATAAGAACCCGTCATCTTCAGCACATTTCGCTCGGCCAGAGCACGCCACGCAACCAGGTGATTTTCCTATTGATTGTCCTTCCTAGCTACCCTAGCAGGCAGTTCCACAGGTATCCTGTCAAGATTTCCACCCGAAAGCAGATAGCCCTTCTGGCCTTGGCGCAGCTGCCTAGTCGATAAAGCCCTGGGCACTGGTGCTCCTGAGGGCTGCGGGGACACCCGGGTCTACGCGGATGGCAGGTGGCTCTGGGCCCCAGGGCCCTGCCGGTGGGCCCTACTTGGGAATCCGTGCTCTTGCCTGGGGGGCGTCGGTTGCAGAGGGGCCTCCCGCCCCGTGCCTCTTCAGTCACTTTGGCTGCAGCTGAGCCTGGCACTGGGTTTGTGCGTGCTCAGGAGACAGATTCCTGCATGTCTCTGGACAGGCCCCGTGCCAGCTGGGACCTGAGCCTCAGCCCAGGTGCACCACCTGCGCTCAGGTTCTTGGACTTGCCCAGGGCAGCTGAGAGGGAGAAGATGGCCCTCGCCACGGAGGGAAGCAATTAGTGCCGACACCTGCCAGCGGGAGAAGCGCATCCAACAGCCCTGTGGGATCCAAGCCCCCTCTCGCTCCATCCGCTGCCTCCGCCCCACCCCCTCTTCTCGGGGCGCCCAGCCGGCGCCGGGGGGCAGGCGCCGGGCCTCTCGCGCCGCCGTTGACCGCTCTCCGACGCCCGCCGAGCCGGGACCAGGGCGCAGGCGCCCCAGCGCCCTGGGCCGGCCACGCCCACCGCCGCCCAGGCGCGCAGGCGCCCCTCACCCCGGCCCCCGCACACTCGCCCCGACCCCGCCCCGCCTGGTTGCTCTGGAGACGGTGGCCGCTGGCGGGAGGTGCCCAAGGCCGGGAGTGGCAAGACAGTTGTGACCGATGACACAGATGAGGGGGCCTTTGCTCCACCCGGCAGTTGTCCCCAGTGGCAGTGCCGGGACAGATGCGGCCGATAGGCATCCTGCCCAGACCCGCCGGATGCAGCCCGGGGAGCGTGTCCACTGCCAAGGAAACCTCAAGCGCTGGGGGAAACGGGGTTCCCAAACCTAGACACCGAATGCCACCAGGAGCCCACGGGCATGGAAGGGCTGGCGGACCCCTGACGTGGGAGGAGCCTGCTGGCTGGGGACTGGGCTAGAAGAGAAGCTCTGCTATTGTGTCCTGGACAGGTGTTCTCCCCTGGATGTCTGCTGAAAAGCCAAGAGACAGAAGAAGCTCCAGGAACAAGAAAGCGGCTCCCTTGCCCAAAGTCAGAGCCACAACTTCCACCGCTAGGGGCCACTGTTGGGTAGGAATGGTTCCTTCCTCACACTGGCTGCAGGGCAGAGGGCTGAATTCCAAGGCAGGGGGAGGGGCAGGGCCCCTTGCCCAAGGGGCTGTGGGGGAAGGGACCCCTGGGCCAGATCGGGGACTGCTGGGAGACCCCCTCTCCATCCGAGAGCTCACCTGGTCCAGGCCAAGGGTCTGGGTTGGGCCAGGCTGCCGGCTCCCTCTGAAGACAGACAGGGGTTCCTCGCCAACCAAAGTCCCCGAGGCCTCGTCAAGCAGGCGGCCTACCTAGGGCCGGCCGCCGTTGCCCTGCAGGTCTCTCCCACGGCAATGGTCACGGACAAGCTGTCTCCCATCGCCGTCACCTCCACCTTCGGTCAGGGGAACCCTGGCCTTTCCCACCGGCGGCCTGCGGGCTTGGGCCTGGGCTCCCTGCCAGGCCTGTCTCCCAGAGAGGAGAGGCCCAGAGTCTTCCCTCTGCCTTCTCCCTGACCTCTCTTTCTCTGTGTTTCTTTTCTGGCATGAGAGGGGCCCCTGCGCACCCCTACGACCCCTACCAATGAGCCAGCCCTTTCTCCTCTCGCCCTCCTCTTTCGGACCGTAGGAACGAGCGATTTCCTTTTCTCTGGGCTCTGGGGACGCAAATCGGCACTGCGTACCTATTGGGTGGTGAGACTTTTCCGCGGAAATCGTTTCTGCTCCCTTGAGGCACTGCGGTCAAGTGGGCTTACAGGTCCAGGTGTTCCATGGACCAGGGACATTCTCAGCAGCCATGGTGACCGTCCGAAGCGGACGTATGGCTTGTTTGGGCCCTGACTGGAGTCGTAACCATCACTTTTTAAAAATAAATAAATAAATAAATAAATAAATAAATAAATTAACAAACAAACAAATAAATAAATAAATAAGAACCCGTCATCTTCAGCACATTTCGCTCGGCCAGAGCACGCCACGCAACCAGGTGATTTTCCTATTGATTGTCCTTCCTAGCTACCCTAGCAGGCAGTTCCACAGGTATCCTGTCAAGATTTCCACCCGAAAGCAGATAGCCCTTCTGGCCTTGGCGCAGCTGCCTAGTCGATAAAGCCCTGGGCACTGGTGCTCCTGAGGGCTGCGGGGACACCCGGGTCTACGCGGATGGCAGGTGGCTCTGGGCCCCAGGGCCCTGCCGGTGGGCCCTACTTGGGAATCCGTGCTCTTGCCTGGGGGGCGTCGGTTGCAGAGGGGCCTCCCGCCCCGTGCCTCTTCAGTCACTTTGGCTGCAGCTGAGCCTGGCACTGGGTTTGTGCGTGCTCAGGAGACAGATTCCTGCATGTCTCTGGACAGGCCCCGTGCCAGCTGGGACCTGAGCCTCAGCCCAGGTGCACCACCTGCGCTCAGGTTCTTGGACTTGCCCAGGGCAGCTGAGAGGGAGAAGATGGCCCTCGCCACGGAGGGAAGCAATTAGTGCCGACACCTGCCAGCGGGAGAAGCGCATCCAACAGCCCTGTGGGATCCAAGCCCCCTCTCGCTCCATCCGCTGCCTCCGCCCCACCCCCTCTTCTCGGGGCGCCCAGCCGGCGCCGGGGGGCAGGCGCCGGGCCTCTCGCGCCGCCGTTGACCGCTCTCCGACGCCCGCCGAGCCGGGACCAGGGCGCAGGCGCCCCAGCGCCCTGGGCCGGCCACGCCCACCGCCGCCCAGGCGCGCAGGCGCCCCTCACCCCGGCCCCCGCACACTCGCCCCGACCCCGCCCCGCCTGGTTGCTCTGGAGACGGTGGCCGCTGGCGGGAGGTGCCCAAGGCCGGGAGTGGCAAGACAGTTGTGACCGATGACACAGATGAGGGGGCCTTTGCTCCACCCGGCAGTTGTCCCCAGTGGCAGTGCCGGGACAGATGCGGCCGATAGGCATCCTGCCCAGACCCGCCGGATGCAGCCCGGGGAGCGTGTCCACTGCCAAGGAAACCTCAAGCGCTGGGGGAAACGGGGTTCCCAAACCTAGACACCGAATGCCACCAGGAGCCCACGGGCATGGAAGGGCTGGCGGACCCCTGACGTGGGAGGAGCCTGCTGGCTGGGGACTGGGCTAGAAGAGAAGCTCTGCTATTGTGTCCTGGACAGGTGTTCTCCCCTGGATGTCTGCTGAAAAGCCAAGAGACAGAAGAAGCTCCAGGAACAAGAAAGCGGCTCCCTTGCCCAAAGTCAGAGCCACAACTTCCACCGCTAGGGGCCACTGTTGGGTAGGAATGGTTCCTTCCTCACACTGGCTGCAGGGCAGAGGGCTGAATTCCAAGGCAGGGGGAGGGGCAGGGCCCCTTGCCCAAGGGGCTGTGGGGGAAGGGACCCCTGGGCCAGATCGGGGACTGCTGGGAGACCCCCTCTCCATCCGAGAGCTCACCTGGTCCAGGCCAAGGGTCTGGGTTGGGCCAGGCTGCCGGCTCCCTCTGAAGACAGACAGGGGTTCCTCGCCAACCAAAGTCCCCGAGGCCTCGTCAAGCAGGCGGCCTACCTAGGGCCGGCCGCCGTTGCCCTGCAGGTCTCTCCCACGGCAATGGTCACGGACAAGCTGTCTCCCATCGCCGTCACCTCCACCTTCGGTCAGGGGAACCCTGGCCTTTCCCACCGGCGGCCTGCGGGCTTGGGCCTGGGCTCCCTGCCAGGCCTGTCTCCCAGAGAGGAGAGGCCCAGAGTCTTCCCTCTGCCTTCTCCCTGACCTCTCTTTCTCTGTGTTTCTTTTCTGGCATGAGAGGGGCCCCTGCGCACCCCTACGACCCCTACCAATGAGCCAGCCCTTTCTCCTCTCGCCCTCCTCTTTCGGACCGTAGGAACGAGCGATTTCCTTTTCTCTGGGCTCTGGGGACGCAAATCGGCACTGCGTACCTATTGGGTGGTGAGACTTTTCCGCGGAAATCGTTTCTGCTCCCTTGAGGCACTGCGGTCAAGTGGGCTTACAGGTCCAGGTGTTCCATGGACCAGGGACATTCTCAGCAGCCATGGTGACCGTCCGAAGCGGACGTATGGCTTGTTTGGGCCCTGACTGGAGTCGTAACCATCACTTTTTAAAAATAAATAAATAAATAAATAAATAAATAAATAAATTAACAAACAAACAAATAAATAAATAAATAAGAACCCGTCATCTTCAGCACATTTCGCTCGGCCAGAGCACGCCACGCAACCAGGTGATTTTCCTATTGATTGTCCTTCCTAGCTACCCTAGCAGGCAGTTCCACAGGTATCCTGTCAAGATTTCCACCCGAAAGCAGATAGCCCTTCTGGCCTTGGCGCAGCTGCCTAGTCGATAAAGCCCTGGGCACTGGTGCTCCTGAGGGCTGCGGGGACACCCGGGTCTACGCGGATGGCAGGTGGCTCTGGGCCCCAGGGCCCTGCCGGTGGGCCCTACTTGGGAATCCGTGCTCTTGCCTGGGGGGCGTCGGTTGCAGAGGGGCCTCCCGCCCCGTGCCTCTTCAGTCACTTTGGCTGCAGCTGAGCCTGGCACTGGGTTTGTGCGTGCTCAGGAGACAGATTCCTGCATGTCTCTGGACAGGCCCCGTGCCAGCTGGGACCTGAGCCTCAGCCCAGGTGCACCACCTGCGCTCAGGTTCTTGGACTTGCCCAGGGCAGCTGAGAGGGAGAAGATGGCCCTCGCCACGGAGGGAAGCAATTAGTGCCGACACCTGCCAGCGGGAGAAGCGCATCCAACAGCCCTGTGGGATCCAAGCCCCCTCTCGCTCCATCCGCTGCCTCCGCCCCACCCCCTCTTCTCGGGGCGCCCAGCCGGCGCCGGGGGGCAGGCGCCGGGCCTCTCGCGCCGCCGTTGACCGCTCTCCGACGCCCGCCGAGCCGGGACCAGGGCGCAGGCGCCCCAGCGCCCTGGGCCGGCCACGCCCACCGCCGCCCAGGCGCGCAGGCGCCCCTCACCCCGGCCCCCGCACACTCGCCCCGACCCCGCCCCGCCTGGTTGCTCTGGAGACGGTGGCCGCTGGCGGGAGGTGCCCAAGGCCGGGAGTGGCAAGACAGTTGTGACCGATGACACAGATGAGGGGGCCTTTGCTCCACCCGGCAGTTGTCCCCAGTGGCAGTGCCGGGACAGATGCGGCCGATAGGCATCCTGCCCAGACCCGCCGGATGCAGCCCGGGGAGCGTGTCCACTGCCAAGGAAACCTCAAGCGCTGGGGGAAACGGGGTTCCCAAACCTAGACACCGAATGCCACCAGGAGCCCACGGGCATGGAAGGGCTGGCGGACCCCTGACGTGGGAGGAGCCTGCTGGCTGGGGACTGGGCTAGAAGAGAAGCTCTGCTATTGTGTCCTGGACAGGTGTTCTCCCCTGGATGTCTGCTGAAAAGCCAAGAGACAGAAGAAGCTCCAGGAACAAGAAAGCGGCTCCCTTGCCCAAAGTCAGAGCCACAACTTCCACCGCTAGGGGCCACTGTTGGGTAGGAATGGTTCCTTCCTCACACTGGCTGCAGGGCAGAGGGCTGAATTCCAAGGCAGGGGGAGGGGCAGGGCCCCTTGCCCAACGGGCTGTGGGGGAAGGGACCCCTGGGCCAGATCGGGGACTGCTGGGAGACCCCCTCTCCATCCGAGAGCTCACCTGGTCCAGGCCAAGGGTCTGGGTTGGGCCAGGCTGCCGGCTCCCTCTGAAGACAGACAGGGGTTCCTCGCCAACCAAAGTCCCCGAGGCCTCGTCAAGCAGGCGGCCTACCTAGGGCCGGCCGCCGTTGCCCTGCAGGTCTCTCCCACGGCAATGGTCACGGACAAGCTGTCTCCCATCGCCGTCACCTCCACCTTCGGTCAGGGGAACCCTGGCCTTTCCCACCGGCGGCCTGCGGGCTTGGGCCTGGGCTCCCTGCCAGGCCTGTCTCCCAGAGAGGAGAGGCCCAGAGTCTTCCCTCTGCCTTCTCCCTGACCTCTCTTTCTCTGTGTTTCTTTTCTGGCATGAGAGGGGCCCCTGCGCACCCCTACGACCCCTACCAATGAGCCAGCCCTTTCTCCTCTCGCCCTCCTCTTTCGGACCGTAGGAACGGAACGAGCGATTTCCTTTTCTCTGGGCTCTGGGGACGCAAATCGGCACTGCGTACCTATTGGGTGGTGAGACTTTTCCGCGGAAATCGTTTCTGCTCCCTTGAGGCACTGCGGTCAAGTGGGCTTACAGGTCCAGGTGTTCCATGGACCAGGGACATTCTCAGCAGCCATGGTGACCGTCCGAAGCGGACGTATGGCTTGTTTCGGCCCTGACTGGAGTCGTAACCATCACTTTTTAAAAATAAATAAATAAATAAATAAATAAATAAATAAATTAACAAACAAACAAATAAATAAATAAATAAGAACCCGTCATCTTCAGCACATTTCGCTCGGCCAGAGCACGCCACGCAACCAGGTGATTTTCCTATTGATTGTCCTTCCTAGCTACCCTAGCAGGCAGTTCCACAGGTATCCTGTCAAGATTTCCACCCGAAAGCAGATAGCCCTTCTGGCCTTGGCGCAGCTGCCTAGTCGATAAAGCCCTGGGCACTGGTGCTCCTGAGGGCTGCGGGGACACCCGGGTCTACGCGGATGGCAGGTGGCTCTGGGCCCCAGGGCCCTGCCGGTGGGCCCTACTTGGGAATCCGTGCTCTTGCCTGGGGGGCGTCGGTTGCAGAGGGGCCTCCCGCCCCGTGCCTCTTCAGTCACTTTGGCTGCAGCTGAGCCTGGCACTGGGTTTGTGCGTGCTCAGGAGACAGATTCCTGCATGTCTCTGGACAGGCCCCGTGCCAGCTGGGACCTGAGCCTCAGCCCAGGTGCACCACCTGCGCTCAGGTTCTTGGACTTGCCCAGGGCAGCTGAGAGGGAGAAGATGGCCCTCGCCACGGAGGGAAGCAATTAGTGCCGACACCTGCCAGCGGGAGAAGCGCATCCAACAGCCCTGTGGGATCCAAGCCCCCTCTCGCTCCATCCGCTGCCTCCGCCCCACCCCCTCTTCTCGGGGCGCCCAGCCGGCGCCGGGGGGCAGGCGCCGGGCCTCTCGCGCCGCCGTTGACCGCTCTCCGACGCCCGCCGAGCCGGGACCAGGGCGCAGGCGCCCCAGCGCCCTGGGCCGGCCACGCCCACCGCCGCCCAGGCGCGCAGGCGCCCCTCACCCCGGCCCCCGCACACTCGCCCCGACCCCGCCCCGCCTGGTTGCTCTGGAGACGGTGGCCGCTGGCGGGAGGTGCCCAAGGCCGGGAGTGGCAAGACAGTTGTGACCGATGACACAGATGAGGGGGCCTTTGCTCCACCCGGCAGTTGTCCCCAGTGGCAGTGCCGGGACAGATGCGGCCGATAGGCATCCTGCCCAGACCCGCCGGATGCAGCCCGGGGAGCGTGTCCACTGCCAAGGAAACCTCAAGCGCTGGGGGAAACGGGGTTCCCAAACCTAGACACCGAATGCCACCAGGAGCCCACGGGCATGGAAGGGCTGGCGGACCCCTGACGTGGGAGGAGCCTGCTGGCTGGGGACTGGGCTAGAAGAGAAGCTCTGCTATTGTGTCCTGGACAGGTGTTCTCCCCTGGATGTCTGCTGAAAAGCCAAGAGACAGAAGAAGCTCCAGGAACAAGAAAGCGGCTCCCTTGCCCAAAGTCAGAGCCACAACTTCCACCGCTAGGGGCCACTGTTGGGTAGGAATGGTTCCTTCCTCACACTGGCTGCAGGGCAGAGGGCTGAATTCCAAGGCAGGGGGAGGGGCAGGGCCCCTTGCCCAAGGGGCTGTGGGGGAAGGGACCCCTGGGCCAGATCGGGGACTGCTGGGAGACCCCCTCTCCATCCGAGAGCTCACCTGGTCCAGGCCAAGGGTCTGGGTTGGGCCAGGCTGCCGGCTCCCTCTGAAGACAGACAGGGGTTCCTCGCCAACCAAAGTCCCCGAGGCCTCGTCAAGCAGGCGGCCTACCTAGGGCCGGCCGCCGTTGCCCTGCAGGTCTCTCCCACGGCAATGGTCACGGACAAGCTGTCTCCCATCGCCGTCACCTCCACCTTCGGTCAGGGGAACCCTGGCCTTTCCCACCGGCGGCCTGCGGGCTTGGGCCTGGGCTCCCTGCCAGGCCTGTCTCCCAGAGAGGAGAGGCCCAGAGTCTTCCCTCTGCCTTCTCCCTGACCTCTCTTTCTCTGTGTTTCTTTTCTGGCATGAGAGGGGCCCCTGCGCACCCCTACGACCCCTACCAATGAGCCAGCCCTTTCTCCTCTCGCCCTCCTCTTTCGGACCGTAGGAACGAGCGATTTCCTTTTCTCTGGGCTCTGGGGACGCAAATCGGCACTGCGTACCTATTGGGTGGTGAGACTTTTCCGCGGAAATCGTTTCTGCTCCCTTGAGGCACTGCGGTCAAGTGGGCTTACAGGTCCAGGTGTTCCATGGACCAGGGACATTCTCAGCAGCCATGGTGACCGTCCGAAGCGGACGTATGGCTTGTTTCGGCCCTGACTGGAGTCGTAACCATCACTTTTTAAAAATAAATAAATAAATAAATAAATAAATAAATTAACAAACAAACAAATAAATAAATAAATAAGAACCCGTCATCTTCAGCACATTTCGCTCGGCCAGAGCACGCCACGCAACCAGGTGATTTTCCTATTGATTGTCCTTCCTAGCTACCCTAGCAGGCAGTTCCACAGGTATCCTGTCAAGATTTCCACCCGAAAGCAGATAGCCCTTCTGGCCTTGGCGCAGCTGCCTAGTCGATAAAGCCCTGGGCACTGGTGCTCCTGAGGGCTGCGGGGACACCCGGGTCTACGCGGATGGCAGGTGGCTCTGGGCCCCAGGGCCCTGCCGGTGGGCCCTACTTGGGAATCCGTGCTCTTGCCTGGGGGGCGTCGGTTGCAGAGGGGCCTCCCGCCCCGTGCCTCTTCAGTCACTTTGGCTGCAGCTGAGCCTGGCACTGGGTTTGTGCGTGCTCAGGAGACAGATTCCTGCATGTCTCTGGACAGGCCCCGTGCCAGCTGGGACCTGAGCCTCAGCCCAGGTGCACCACCTGCGCTCAGGTTCTTGGACTTGCCCAGGGCAGCTGAGAGGGAGAAGATGGTCCTCGCCACGGAGGGAAGCAATTAGTGCCGACACCTGCCAGCGGGAGAAGCGCATCCAACAGCCCTGTGGGATCCAAGCCCCCTCTCGCTCCATCCGCTGCCTCCGCCCCACCCCCTCTTCTCGGGGCGCCCAGCCGGCGCCGGGGGGCAGGCGCCGGGCCTCTCGCGCCGCCGTTGACCGCTCTCCGACGCCCGCCGAGCCGGGACCAGGGCGCAGGCGCCCCAGCGCCCTGGGCCGGCCACGCCCACCGCCGCCCAGGCGCGCAGGCGCCCCTCACCCCGGCCCCCGCACACTCGCCCCGACCCCGCCCCGCCTGGTTGCTCTGGAGACGGTGGCCGCTGGCGGGAGGTGCCCAAGGCCGGGAGTGGCAAGACAGTTGTGACCGATGACACAGATGAGGGGGCCTTTGCTCCACCCGGCAGTTGTCCCCAGTGGCAGTGCCGGGACAGATGCGGCCGATAGGCATCCTGCCCAGACCCGCCGGATGCAGCCCGGGGAGCGTGTCCACTGCCAAGGAAACCTCAAGCGCTGGGGGAAACGGGGTTCCCAAACCTAGACACCGAATGCCACCAGGAGCCCACGGGCATGGAAGGGCTGGCGGACCCCTGACGTGGGAGGAGCCTGCTGGCTGGGGACTGGGCTAGAAGAGAAGCTCTGCTATTGTGTCCTGGACAGGTGTTCTCCCCTGGATGTCTGCTGAAAAGCCAAGAGACAGAAGAAGCTCCAGGAACAAGAAAGCGGCTCCCTTGCCCAAAGTCAGAGCCACAACTTCCACCGCTAGGGGCCACTGTTGGGTAGGAATGGTTCCTTCCTCACACTGGCTGCAGGGCAGAGGGCTGAATTCCAAGGCAGGGGGAGGGGCAGGGCCCCTTGCCCAAGGGGCTGTGGGGGAAGGGACCCCTGGGCCAGATCGGGGACTGCTGGGAGACCCCCTCTCCATCCGAGAGCTCACCTGGTCCAGGCCAAGGGTCTGGGTTGGGCCAGGCTGCCGGCTCCCTCTGAAGACAGACAGGGGTTCCTCGCCAACCAAAGTCCCCGAGGCCTCGTCAAGCAGGCGGCCTACCTAGGGCCGGCCGCCGTTGCCCTGCAGGTCTCTCCCACGGCAATGGTCACGGACAAGCTGTCTCCCATCGCCGTCACCTCCACCTTCGGTCAGGGGAACCCTGGCCTTTCCCACCGGCGGCCTGCGGGCTTGGGCCTGGGCTCCCTGCCAGGCCTGTCTCCCAGAGAGGAGAGGCCCAGAGTCTTCCCTCTGCCTTCTCCCTGACCTCTCTTTCTCTGTGTTTCTTTTCTGGCATGAGAGGGGCCCCTGCGCACCCCTACGACCCCTACCAATGAGCCAGCCCTTTCTCCTCTCGCCCTCCTCTTTCGGACCGTAGGAACGGAACGAGCGATTTCCTTTTCTCTGGGCTCTGGGGACGCAAATCGGCACTGCGTACCTATTGGGTGGTGAGACTTTTCCGCGGAAATCGTTTCTGCTCCCTTGAGGCACTGCGGTCAAGTGGGCTTACAGGTCCAGGTGTTCCATGGACCAGGGACATTCTCAGCAGCCATGGTGACCGTCCGAAGCGGACGTATGGCTTGTTTGGGCCCTGACTGGAGTCGTAACCATCACTTTTTAAAAATAAATAAATAAATAAATAAATAAATAAATAAATTAACAAACAAACAAATAAATAAATAAATAAGAACCCGTCATCTTCAGCACATTTCGCTCGGCCAGAGCACGCCACGCAACCAGGTGATTTTCCTATTGATTGTCCTTCCTAGCTACCCTAGCAGGCAGTTCCACAGGTATCCTGTCAAGATTTCCACCCGAAAGCAGATAGCCCTTCTGGCCTTGGCGCAGCTGCCTAGTCGATAAAGCCCTGGGCACTGGTGCTCCTGAGGGCTGCGGGGACACCCGGGTCTACGCGGATGGCAGGTGGCTCTGGGCCCCAGGGCCCTGCCGGTGGGCCCTACTTGGGAATCCGTGCTCTTGCCTGGGGGGCGTCGGTTGCAGAGGGGCCTCCCGCCCCGTGCCTCTTCAGTCACTTTGGCTGCAGCTGAGCCTGGCACTGGGTTTGTGCGTGCTCAGGAGACAGATTCCTGCATGTCTCTGGACAGGCCCCGTGCCAGCTGGGACCTGAGCCTCAGCCCAGGTGCACCACCTGCGCTCAGGTTCTTGGACTTGCCCAGGGCAGCTGAGAGGGAGAAGATGGTCCTCGCCACGGAGGGAAGCAATTAGTGCCGACACCTGCCAGCGGGAGAAGCGCATCCAACAGCCCTGTGGGATCCAAGCCCCCTCTCGCTCCATCCGCTGCCTCCGCCCCACCCCCTCTTCTCGGGGCGCCCAGCCGGCGCCGGGGGGCAGGCGCCGGGCCTCTCGCGCCGCCGTTGACCGCTCTCCGACGCCCGCCGAGCCGGGACCAGGGCGCAGGCGCCCCAGCGCCCTGGGCCGGCCACGCCCACCGCCGCCCAGGCGCGCAGGCGCCCCTCACCCCGGCCCCCGCACACTCGCCCCGACCCCGCCCCGCCTGGTTGCTCTGGAGACGGTGGCCGCTGGCGGGAGGTGCCCAAGGCCGGGAGTGGCAAGACAGTTGTGACCGATGACACAGATGAGGGGGCCTTTGCTCCACCCGGCAGTTGTCCCCAGTGGCAGTGCCGGGACAGATGCGGCCGATAGGCATCCTGCCCAGACCCGCCGGATGCAGCCCGGGGAGCGTGTCCACTGCCAAGGAAACCTCAAGCGCTGGGGGAAACGGGGTTCCCAAACCTAGACACCGAATGCCACCAGGAGCCCACGGGCATGGAAGGGCTGGCGGACCCCTGACGTGGGAGGAGCCTGCTGGCTGGGGACTGGGCTAGAAGAGAAGCTCTGCTATTGTGTCCTGGACAGGTGTTCTCCCCTGGATGTCTGCTGAAAAGCCAAGAGACAGAAGAAGCTCCAGGAACAAGAAAGCGGCTCCCTTGCCCAAAGTCAGAGCCACAACTTCCACCGCTAGGGGCCACTGTTGGGTAGGAATGGTTCCTTCCTCACACTGGCTGCAGGGCAGAGGGCTGAATTCCAAGGCAGGGGGAGGGGCAGGGCCCCTTGCCCAACGGGCTGTGGGGGAAGGGACCCCTGGGCCAGATCGGGGACTGCTGGGAGACCCCCTCTCCATCCGAGAGCTCACCTGGTCCAGGCCAAGGGTCTGGGTTGGGCCAGGCTGCCGGCTCCCTCTGAAGACAGACAGGGGTTCCTCGCCAACCAAAGTCCCCGAGGCCTCGTCAAGCAGGCGGCCTACCTAGGGCCGGCCGCCGTTGCCCTGCAGGTCTCTCCCACGGCAATGGTCACGGACAAGCTGTCTCCCATCGCCGTCACCTCCACCTTCGGTCAGGGGAACCCTGGCCTTTCCCACCGGCGGCCTGCGGGCTTGGGCCTGGGCTCCCTGCCAGGCCTGTCTCCCAGAGAGGAGAGGCCCAGAGTCTTCCCTCTGCCTTCTCCCTGACCTCTCTTTCTCTGTGTTTCTTTTCTGGCATGAGAGGGGCCCCTGCGCACCCCTACGACCCCTACCAATGAGCCAGCCCTTTCTCCTCTCGCCCTCCTCTTTCGGACCGTAGGAACGAGCGATTTCCTTTTCTCTGGGCTCTGGGGACGCAAATCGGCACTGCGTACCTATTGGGTGGTGAGACTTTTCCGCGGAAATCGTTTCTGCTCCCTTGAGGCACTGCGGTCAAGTGGGCTTACAGGTCCAGGTGTTCCATGGACCAGGGACATTCTCAGCAGCCATGGTGACCGTCCGAAGCGGACGTATGGCTTGTTTCGGCCCTGACTGGAGTCGTAACCATCACTTTTTAAAAATAAATAAATAAATAAATAAATAAATAAATTAACAAACAAACAAATAAATAAATAAATAAGAACCCGTCATCTTCAGCACATTTCGCTCGGCCAGAGCACGCCACGCAACCAGGTGATTTTCCTATTGATTGTCCTTCCTAGCTACCCTAGCAGGCAGTTCCACAGGTATCCTGTCAAGATTTCCACCCGAAAGCAGATAGCCCTTCTGGCCTTGGCGCAGCTGCCTAGTCGATAAAGCCCTGGGCACTGGTGCTCCTGAGGGCTGCGGGGACACCCGGGTCTACGCGGATGGCAGGTGGCTCTGGGCCCCAGGGCCCTGCCGGTGGGCCCTACTTGGGAATCCGTGCTCTTGCCTGGGGGGCGTCGGTTGCAGAGGGGCCTCCCGCCCCGTGCCTCTTCAGTCACTTTGGCTGCAGCTGAGCCTGGCACTGGGTTTGTGCGTGCTCAGGAGACAGATTCCTGCATGTCTCTGGACAGGCCCCGTGCCAGCTGGGACCTGAGCCTCAGCCCAGGTGCACCACCTGCGCTCAGGTTCTTGGACTTGCCCAGGGCAGCTGAGAGGGAGAAGATGGCCCTCGCCACGGAGGGAAGCAATTAGTGCCGACACCTGCCAGCGGGAGAAGCGCATCCAACAGCCCTGTGGGATCCAAGCCCCCTCTCGCTCCATCCGCTGCCTCCGCCCCACCCCCTCTTCTCGGGGCGCCCAGCCGGCGCCGGGGGGCAGGCGCCGGGCCTCTCGCGCCGCCGTTGACCGCTCTCCGACGCCCGCCGAGCCGGGACCAGGGCGCAGGCGCCCCAGCGCCCTGGGCCGGCCACGCCCACCGCCGCCCAGGCGCGCAGGCGCCCCTCACCCCGGCCCCCGCACACTCGCCCCGACCCCGCCCCGCCTGGTTGCTCTGGAGACGGTGGCCGCTGGCGGGAGGTGCCCAAGGCCGGGAGTGGCAAGACAGTTGTGACCGATGACACAGATGAGGGGGCCTTTGCTCCACCCGGCAGTTGTCCCCAGTGGCAGTGCCGGGACAGATGCGGCCGATAGGCATCCTGCCCAGACCCGCCGGATGCAGCCCGGGGAGCGTGTCCACTGCCAAGGAAACCTCAAGCGCTGGGGGAAACGGGGTTCCCAAACCTAGACACCGAATGCCACCAGGAGCCCACGGGCATGGAAGGGCTGGCGGACCCCTGACGTGGGAGGAGCCTGCTGGCTGGGGACTGGGCTAGAAGAGAAGCTCTGCTATTGTGTCCTGGACAGGTGTTCTCCCCTGGATGTCTGCTGAAAAGCCAAGAGACAGAAGAAGCTCCAGGAACAAGAAAGCGGCTCCCTTGCCCAAAGTCAGAGCCACAACTTCCACCGCTAGGGGCCACTGTTGGGTAGGAATGGTTCCTTCCTCACACTGGCTGCAGGGCAGAGGGCTGAATTCCAAGGCAGGGGGAGGGGCAGGGCCCCTTGCCCAAGGGGCTGTGGGGGAAGGGACCCCTGGGCCAGATCGGGGACTGCTGGGAGACCCCCTCTCCATCCGAGAGCTCACCTGGTCCAGGCCAAGGGTCTGGGTTGGGCCAGGCTGCCGGCTCCCTCTGAAGACAGACAGGGGTTCCTCGCCAACCAAAGTCCCCGAGGCCTCGTCAAGCAGGCGGCCTACCTAGGGCCGGCCGCCGTTGCCCTGCAGGTCTCTCCCACGGCAATGGTCACGGACAAGCTGTCTCCCATCGCCGTCACCTCCACCTTCGGTCAGGGGAACCCTGGCCTTTCCCACCGGCGGCCTGCGGGCTTGGGCCTGGGCTCCCTGCCAGGCCTGTCTCCCAGAGAGGAGAGGCCCAGAGTCTTCCCTCTGCCTTCTCCCTGACCTCTCTTTCTCTGTGTTTCTTTTCTGGCATGAGAGGGGCCCCTGCGCACCCCTACGACCCCTACCAATGAGCCAGCCCTTTCTCCTCTCGCCCTCCTCTTTCGGACCGTAGGAACGGAACGAGCGATTTCCTTTTCTCTGGGCTCTGGGGACGCAAATCGGCACTGCGTACCTATTGGGTGGTGAGACTTTTCCGCGGAAATCGTTTCTGCTCCCTTGAGGCACTGCGGTCAAGTGGGCTTACAGGTCCAGGTGTTCCATGGACCAGGGACATTCTCAGCAGCCATGGTGACCGTCCGAAGCGGACGTATGGCTTGTTTGGGCCCTGACTGGAGTCGTAACCATCACTTTTTAAAAATAAATAAATAAATAAATAAATAAATAAATAAATAAATTAACAAACAAACAAATAAATAAATAAATAAGAACCCGTCATCTTCAGCACATTTCGCTCGGCCAGAGCACGCCACGCAACCAGGTGATTTTCCTATTGATTGTCCTTCCTAGCTACCCTAGCAGGCAGTTCCACAGGTATCCTGTCAAGATTTCCACCCGAAAGCAGATAGCCCTTCTGGCCTTGGCGCAGCTGCCTAGTCGATAAAGCCCTGGGCACTGGTGCTCCTGAGGGCTGCGGGGACACCCGGGTCTACGCGGATGGCAGGTGGCTCTGGGCCCCAGGGCCCTGCCGGTGGGCCCTACTTGGGAATCCGTGCTCTTGCCTGGGGGGCGTCGGTTGCAGAGGGGCCTCCCGCCCCGTGCCTCTTCAGTCACTTTGGCTGCAGCTGAGCCTGGCACTGGGTTTGTGCGTGCTCAGGAGACAGATTCCTGCATGTCTCTGGACAGGCCCCGTGCCAGCTGGGACCTGAGCCTCAGCCCAGGTGCACCACCTGCGCTCAGGTTCTTGGACTTGCCCAGGGCAGCTGAGAGGGAGAAGATGGTCCTCGCCACGGAGGGAAGCAATTAGTGCCGACACCTGCCAGCGGGAGAAGCGCATCCAACAGCCCTGTGGGATCCAAGCCCCCTCTCGCTCCATCCGCTGCCTCCGCCCCACCCCCTCTTCTCGGGGCGCCCAGCCGGCGCCGGGGGGCAGGCGCCGGGCCTCTCGCGCCGCCGTTGACCGCTCTCCGACGCCCGCCGAGCCGGGACCAGGGCGCAGGCGCCCCAGCGCCCTGGGCCGGCCACGCCCACCGCCGCCCAGGCGCGCAGGCGCCCCTCACCCCGGCCCCCGCACACTCGCCCCGACCCCGCCCCGCCTGGTTGCTCTGGAGACGGTGGCCGCTGGCGGGAGGTGCCCAAGGCCGGGAGTGGCAAGACAGTTGTGACCGATGACACAGATGAGGGGGCCTTTGCTCCACCCGGCAGTTGTCCCCAGTGGCAGTGCCGGGACAGATGCGGCCGATAGGCATCCTGCCCAGACCCGCCGGATGCAGCCCGGGGAGCGTGTCCACTGCCAAGGAAACCTCAAGCGCTGGGGGAAACGGGGTTCCCAAACCTAGACACCGAATGCCACCAGGAGCCCACGGGCATGGAAGGGCTGGCGGACCCCTGACGTGGGAGGAGCCTGCTGGCTGGGGACTGGGCTAGAAGAGAAGCTCTGCTATTGTGTCCTGGACAGGTGTTCTCCCCTGGATGTCTGCTGAAAAGCCAAGAGACAGAAGAAGCTCCAGGAACAAGAAAGCGGCTCCCTTGCCCAAAGTCAGAGCCACAACTTCCACCGCTAGGGGCCACTGTTGGGTAGGAATGGTTCCTTCCTCACACTGGCTGCAGGGCAGAGGGCTGAATTCCAAGGCAGGGGGAGGGGCAGGGCCCCTTGCCCAAGGGGCTGTGGGGGAAGGGACCCCTGGGCCAGATCGGGGACTGCTGGGAGACCCCCTCTCCATCCGAGAGCTCACCTGGTCCAGGCCAAGGGTCTGGGTTGGGCCAGGCTGCCGGCTCCCTCTGAAGACAGACAGGGGTTCCTCGCCAACCAAAGTCCCCGAGGCCTCGTCAAGCAGGCGGCCTACCTAGGGCCGGCCGCCGTTGCCCTGCAGGTCTCTCCCACGGCAATGGTCACGGACAAGCTGTCTCCCATCGCCGTCACCTCCACCTTCGGTCAGGGGAACCCTGGCCTTTCCCACCGGCGGCCTGCGGGCTTGGGCCTGGGCTCCCTGCCAGGCCTGTCTCCCAGAGAGGAGAGGCCCAGAGTCTTCCCTCTGCCTTCTCCCTGACCTCTCTTTCTCTGTGTTTCTTTTCTGGCATGAGAGGGGCCCCTGCGCACCCCTACGACCCCTACCAATGAGCCAGCCCTTTCTCCTCTCGCCCTCCTCTTTCGGACCGTAGGAACGAGCGATTTCCTTTTCTCTGGGCTCTGGGGACGCAAATCGGCACTGCGTACCTATTGGGTGGTGAGACGTTTCCGCGGAAATCGTTTCTGCTCCCTTGAGGCACTGCGGTCAAGTGGGCTTACAGGTCCAGGTGTTCCATGGACCAGGGACATTCTCAGCAGCCATGGTGACCGTCCGAAGCGGACGTATGGCTTGTTTGGGCCCTGACTGGAGTCGTAACCATCACTTTTTAAAAATAAATAAATAAATAAATAAATAAATAAATAAATAAATTAACAAACAAACAAATAAATAAATAAATAAATAAGAACCCGTCATCTTCAGCACATTTCGCTCGGCCAGAGCACGCCACGCAACCAGGTGATTTTCCTATTGATTGTCCTTCCTAGCTACCCTAGCAGGCAGTTCCACAGGTATCCTGTCAAGATTTCCACCCGAAAGCAGATAGCCCTTCTGGCCTTGGCGCAGCTGCCTAGTCGATAAAGCCCTGGGCACTGGTGCTCCTGAGGGCTGCGGGGACACCCGGGTCTACGCGGATGGCAGGTGGCTCTGGGCCCCAGGGCCCTGCCGGTGCGCCCTACTTGGGAATCCGTGCTCTTGCCTGGGGGGCGTCGGTTGCAGAGGGGCCTCCCGCCCCGTGCCTCTTCAGTCACTTTGGCTGCAGCTGAGCCTGGCACTGGGTTTGTGCGTGCTCAGGAGACAGATTCCTGCATGTCTCTGGACAGGCCCCGTGCCAGCTGGGACCTGAGCCTCAGCCCAGGTGCACCACCTGCGCTCAGGTTCTTGGACTTGCCCAGGGCAGCTGAGAGGGAGAAGATGGCCCTCGCCACGGAGGGAAGCAATTAGTGCCGACACCTGCCAGCGGGAGAAGCGCATCCAACAGCCCTGTGGGATCCAAGCCCCCTCTCGCTCCATCCGCTGCCTCCGCCCCACCCCCTCTTCTCGGGGCGCCCAGCCGGCGCCGGGGGGCAGGCGCCGGGCCTCTCGCGCCGCCGTTGACCGCTCTCCGACGCCCGCCGAGCCGGGACCAGGCCGCAGGTGCCCCAGCGCCCTGGGCCGGCCACGCCCACCGCTGCCCAGGCGCGCAGGCGCCCCTCACCCCGGCCCCCGCACACTCGCCCCGACCCCGCCCCGCCTGGTTGCTCTGGAGACGGTGGCCGCTGGCGGGAGGTGCCCAAGGCCGGGAGTGGCAAGACAGTTGTGACCGATGACACAGATGAGGGGGCCTTTGCTCCACCCGGCAGTTGTCCCCAGTGGCAGTGCCGGGACAGATGCGGCCGATAGGCATCCTGCCCAGACCCGCCGGATGCAGCCCGGGGAGCGTGTCCACTGCCAAGGAAACCTCAAGCGCTGGGGGAAAAGGGGTTCCCAAACCTAGACACCGAATGCCACCAGGAGCCCACGGGCATGGAAGGGCTGGCGGACCCCTGACGTGGGAGGAGCCTGCTGGCTGGGGACTGGGCTAGAAGAGAAGCTCTGCTATTGTGTCCTGGACAGGTGTTCTCCCCTGGATGTCTGCTGAAAAGCCAAGAGACAGAAGAAGCTCCAGGAACAAGAAAGCGGCTCCCTTGCCCAAAGTCAGAGCCACAACTTCCACCGCTAGGGGCCACTGTTGGGTAGGAATGGTTCCTTCCTCACACTGGCTGCAGGGCAGAGGGCTGAATTCCAAGGCAGGGGGAGGGGCAGGGCCCCTTGCCCAAGGGGCTGTGGGGGAAGGGACCCCTGGGCCAGATCGGGGACTGCTGGGAGACCCCCTCTCCATCCGAGAGCTCACCTGGTCCAGGCCAAGGGTCTGGGTTGGGCCAGGCTGCCGGCTCCCTCTGAAGACAGACAGGGGTTCCTCGCCAACCAAAGTCCCCGAGGCCTCGTCAAGCAGGCGGCCTACCTAGGGCCGGCCGCCGTTGCCCTGCAGGTCTCTCCCACGGCAATGGTCACGGACAAGCTGTCTCCCATCGCCGTCACCTCCACCTTCGGTCAGGGGAACCCTGGCCTTTCCCACCGGCGGCCTGCGGGCTTGGGCCTGGGCTCCCTGCCAGGCCTGTCTCCCAGAGAGGAGAGGCCCAGAGTCTTCCCTCTGCCTTCTCCCTGACCTCTCTTTCTCTGTGTTTCTTTTCTGGCATGAGAGGGGCCCCTGCGCACCCCTACGACCCCTACCAATGAGCCAGCCCTTTCTCCTCTCGCCCTCCTCTTTCGGACCGTAGGAACGAGCGATTTCCTTTTCTCTGGGCTCTGGGGACGCAAATCGGCACTGCATACCTATTGGGTGGTGAGACTTTTCCGCGGAAATCGTTTCTGCTCCCTTGAGGCACTGCGGTCAAGTGGGCTTACAGGTCCAGGTGTTCCATGGACCAGGGACATTCTCAGCAGCCATGGTGACCGTCCGAAGCGGACGTATGGCTTGTTTGGGCCCTGACTGGAGTCGTAACCATCACTTTTTAAAAATAAATAAATAAATAAATAAATAAATAAATTAACAAACAAACAAATAAATAAATAAATAAGAACCCGTCATCTTCAGCACATTTCGCTCGGCCAGAGCACGCCACGCAACCAGGTGATTTTCCTATTGATTGTCCTTCCTAGCTACCCTAGCAGGCAGTTCCACAGGTATCCTGTCAAGATTTCCACCCGAAAGCAGATAGCCCTTCTGGCCTTGGCGCAGCTGCCTAGTCGATAAAGCCCTGGGCACTGGTGCTCCTGAGGGCTGCGGGGACACCCGGGTCTACGCGGATGGCAGGTGGCTCTGGGCCCCAGGGCCCTGCCGGTGGGCCCTACTTGGGAATCCGTGCTCTTGCCTGGGGGGCGTCGGTTGCAGAGGGGCCTCCCGCCCCGTGCCTCTTCAGTCACTTTGGCTGCAGCTGAGCCTGGCACTGGGTTTGTGCGTGCTCAGGAGACAGATTCCTGCATGTCTCTGGACAGGCCCCGTGCCAGCTGGGACCTGAGCCTCAGCCCAGGTGCACCACCTGCGCTCAGGTTCTTGGACTTGCCCAGGGCAGCTGAGAGGGAGAAGATGGCCCTCGCCACGGAGGGAAGCAATTAGTGCCGACACCTGCCAGCGGGAGAAGCGCATCCAACAGCCCTGTGGGATCCAAGCCCCCTCTCGCTCCATCCGCTGCCTCCGCCCCACCCCCTCTTCTCGGGGCGCCCAGCCGGCGCCGGGGGGCAGGCGCCGGGCCTCTCGCGCCGCCGTTGACCGCTCTCCGACGCCCGCCGAGCCGGGACCAGGGCGCAGGCGCCCCAGCGCCCTGGGCCGGCCACGCCCACCGCCGCCCAGGCGCGCAGGCGCCCCTCACCCCGGCCCCCGCACACTCGCCCCGACCCCGCCCCGCCTGGTTGCTCTGGAGACGGTGGCCGCTGGCGGGAGGTGCCCAAGGCCGGGAGTGGCAAGACAGTTGTGACCGATGACACAGATGAGGGGGCCTTTGCTCCACCCGGCAGTTGTCCCCAGTGGCAGTGCCGGGACAGATGCGGCCGATAGGCATCCTGCCCAGACCCGCCGGATGCAGCCCGGGGAGCGTGTCCACTGCCAAGGAAACCTCAAGCGCTGGGGGAAACGGGGTTCCCAAACCTAGACACCGAATGCCACCAGGAGCCCACGGGCATGGAAGGGCTGGCGGACCCCTGACGTGGGAGGAGCCTGCTGGCTGGGGACTGGGCTAGAAGAGAAGCTCTGCTATTGTGTCCTGGACAGGTGTTCTCCCCTGGATGTCTGCTGAAAAGCCAAGAGACAGAAGAAGCTCCAGGAACAAGAAAGCGGCTCCCTTGCCCAAAGTCAGAGCCACAACTTCCACCGCTAGGGGCCACTGTTGGGTAGGAATGGTTCCTTCCTCACACTGGCTGCAGGGCAGAGGGCTGAATTCCAAGGCAGGGGGAGGGGCAGGGCCCCTTGCCCAAGGGGCTGTGGGGGAAGGGACCCCTGGGCCAGATCGGGGACTGCTGGGAGACCCCCTCTCCATCCGAGAGCTCACCTGGTCCAGGCCAAGGGTCTGGGTTGGGCCAGGCTGCCGGCTCCCTCTGAAGACAGACAGGGGTTCCTCGCCAACCAAAGTCCCCGAGGCCTCGTCAAGCAGGCGGCCTACCTAGGGCCGGCCGCCGTTGCCCTGCAGGTCTCTCCCACGGCAATGGTCACGGACAAGCTGTCTCCCATCGCCGTCACCTCCACCTTCGGTCAGGGGAACCCTGGCCTTTCCCACCGGCGGCCTGCGGGCTTGGGCCTGGGCTCCCTGCCAGGCCTGTCTCCCAGAGAGGAGAGGCCCAGAGTCTTCCCTCTGCCTTCTCCCTGACCTCTCTTTCTCTGTGTTTCTTTTCTGGCATGAGAGGGGCCCCTGCGCACCCCTACGACCCCTACCAATGAGCCAGCCCTTTCTCCTCTCGCCCTCCTCTTTCGGACCGTAGGAACGAGCGATTTCCTTTTCTCTGGGCTCTGGGGACGCAAATCGGCACTGCGTACCTATTGGGTGGTGAGACTTTTCCGCGGAAATCGTTTCTGCTCCCTTGAGGCACTGCGGTCAAGTGGGCTTACAGGTCCAGGTGTTCCATGGACCAGGGACATTCTCAGCAGCCATGGTGACCGTCCGAAGCGGACGTATGGCTTGTTTGGGCCCTGACTGGAGTCGTAACCATCACTTTTTAAAAATAAATAAATAAATAAATAAATTAATTAATTAACAAACAAACAAATAAATAAATAAATAAGAACCCGTCATCTTCAGCACATTTCGCTCGGCCAGAGCACGCCACGCAACCAGGTGATTTTCCTATTGATTGTCCTTCCTAGCTACCCTAGCAGGCAGTTCCACAGGTATCCTGTCAAGATTTCCACCCGAAAGCAGATAGCCCTTCTGGCCTTGGCGCAGCTGCCTAGTCGATAAAGCCCTGGGCACTGGTGCTCCTGAGGGCTGCGGGGACACCCGGGTCTACGCGGATGGCAGGTGGCTCTGGGCCCCAGGGCCCTGCCGGTGGGCCCTACTTGGGAATCCGTGCTCTTGCCTGGGGGGCGTCGGTTGCAGAGGGGCCTCCCGCCCCGTGCCTCTTCAGTCACTTTGGCTGCAGCTGAGCCTGGCACTGGGTTTGTGCGTGCTCAGGAGACAGATTCCTGCATGTCTCTGGACAGGCCCCGTGCCAGCTGGGACCTGAGCCTCAGCCCAGGTGCACCACCTGCGCTCAGGTTCTTGGACTTGCCCAGGGCAGCTGAGAGGGAGAAGATGGCCCTCGCCACGGAGGGAAGCAATTAGTGCCGACACCTGCCAGCGGGAGAAGCGCATCCAACAGCCCTGTGGGATCCAAGCCCCCTCTCGCTCCATCCGCTGCCTCCGCCCCACCCCCTCTTCTCGGGGCGCCCAGCCGGCGCCGGGGGGCAGGCGCCGGGCCTCTCGCGCCGCCGTTGACCGCTCTCCGACGCCCGCCGAGCCGGGACCAGGGCGCAGGCGCCCCAGCGCCCTGGGCCGGCCACGCCCACCGCCGCCCAGGCGCGCAGGCGCCCCTCACCCCGGCCCCCGCACACTCGCCCCGACCCCGCCCCGCCTGGTTGCTCTGGAGACGGTGGCCGCTGGCGGGAGGTGCCCAAGGCCGGGAGTGGCAAGACAGTTGTGACCGATGACACAGATGAGGGGGCCTTTGCTCCACCCGGCAGTTGTCCCCAGTGGCAGTGCCGGGACAGATGCGGCCGATAGGCATCCTGCCCAGACCCGCCGGATGCAGCCCGGGGAGCGTGTCCACTGCCAAGGAAACCTCAAGCGCTGGGGGAAACGGGGTTCCCAAACCTAGACACCGAATGCCACCAGGAGCCCACGGGCATGGAAGGGCTGGCGGACCCCTGACGTGGGAGGAGCCTGCTGGATGGGGACTGGGCTAGAAGAGAAGCTCTGCTATTGTGTCCTGGACAGGTGTTCTCCCCTGGATGTCTGCTGAAAAGCCAAGAGACAGAAGAAGCTCCAGGAACAAGAAAGCGGCTCCCTTGCCCAAAGTCAGAGCCACAACTTCCACCGCTAGGGGCCACTGTTGGGTAGGAATGGTTCCTTCCTCACACTGGCTGCAGGGCAGAGGGCTGAATTCCAAGGCAGGGGGAGGGGCAGGGCCCCTTGCCCAAGGGGCTGTGGGGGAAGGGACCCCTGGGCCAGATCGGGGACTGCTGGGAGACCCCCTCTCCATCCGAGAGCTCACCTGGTCCAGGCCAAGGGTCTGGGTTGGGCCAGGCTGCCGGCTCCCTCTGAAGACAGACAGGGGTTCCTCGCCAACCAAAGTCCCCGAGGCCTCGTCAAGCAGGCGGCCTACCTAGGGCCGGCCGCCGTTGCCCTGCAGGTCTCTCCCACGGCAATGGTCACGGACAAGCTGTCTCCCATCGCCGTCACCTCCACCTTCGGTCAGGGGAACCCTGGCCTTTCCCACCGGCGGCCTGCGGGCTTGGGCCTGGGCTCCCTGCCAGGCCTGTCTCCCAGAGAGGAGAGGCCCAGAGTCTTCCCTCTGCCTTCTCCCTGACCTCTCTTTCTCTGTGTTTCTTTTCTGGCATGAGAGGGGCCCCTGCGCACCCCTACGACCCCTACCAATGAGCCAGCCCTTTCTCCTCTCGCCCTCCTCTTTCGGACCGTAGGAACGAGCGATTTCCTTTTCTCTGGGCTCTGGGGACGCAAATCGGCACTGCGTACCTATTGGGTGGTGAGACTTTTCCGCGGAAATCGTTTCTGCTCCCTTGAGGCACTGCGGTCAAGTGGGCTTACAGGTCCAGGTGTTCCATGGACCAGGGACATTCTCAGCAGCCATGGTGACCGTCCGAAGCGGACGTATGGCTTGTTTCGGCCCTGACTGGAGTCGTAACCATCACTTTTTAAAAATAAATAAATAAATAAATAAATAAATAAATTAACAAACAAACAAATAAATAAATAAATAAGAACCCGTCATCTTCAGCACATTTCGCTCGGCCAGAGCACGCCACGCAACCAGGTGATTTTCCTATTGATTGTCCTTCCTAGCTACCCTAGCAGGCAGTTCCACAGGTATCCTGTCAAGATTTCCACCCGAAAGCAGATAGCCCTTCTGGCCTTGGCGCAGCTGCCTAGTCGATAAAGCCCTGGGCACTGGTGCTCCTGAGGGCTGCGGGGACACCCGGGTCTACGCGGATGGCAGGTGGCTCTGGGCCCCAGGGCCCTGCCGGTGGGCCCTACTTGGGAATCCGTGCTCTTGCCTGGGGGGCGTCGGTTGCAGAGGGGCCTCCCGCCCCGTGCCTCTTCAGTCACTTTGGCTGCAGCTGAGCCTGGCACTGGGTTTGTGCGTGCTCAGGAGACAGATTCCTGCATGTCTCTGGACAGGCCCCGTGCCAGCTGGGACCTGAGCCTCAGCCCAGGTGCACCACCTGCGCTCAGGTTCTTGGACTTGCCCAGGGCAGCTGAGAGGGAGAAGATGGCCCTCGCCACGGAGGGAAGCAATTAGTGCCGACACCTGCCAGCGGGAGAAGCGCATCCAACAGCCCTGTGGGATCCAAGCCCCCTCTCGCTCCATCCGCTGCCTCCGCCCCACCCCCTCTTCTCGGGGCGCCCAGCCGGCGCCGGGGGGCAGGCGCCGGGCCTCTCGCGCCGCCGTTGACCGCTCTCCGACGCCCGCCGAGCCGGGACCAGGGCGCAGGCGCCCCAGCGCCCTGGGCCGGCCACGCCCACCGCCGCCCAGGCGCGCAGGCGCCCCTCACCCCGGCCCCCGCACACTCGCCCCGACCCCGCCCCGCCTGGTTGCTCTGGAGACGGTGGCCGCTGGCGGGAGGTGCCCAAGGCCGGGAGTGGCAAGACAGTTGTGACCGATGACACAGATGAGGGGGCCTTTGCTCCACCCGGCAGTTGTCCCCAGTGGCAGTGCCGGGACAGATGCGGCCGATAGGCATCCTGCCCAGACCCGCCGGATGCAGCCCGGGGAGCGTGTCCACTGCCAAGGAAACCTCAAGCGCTGGGGGAAACGGGGTTCCCAAACCTAGACACCGAATGCCACCAGGAGCCCACGGGCATGGAAGGGCTGGCGGACCCCTGACGTGGGAGGAGCCTGCTGGATGGGGACTGGGCTAGAAGAGAAGCTCTGCTATTGTGTCCTGGACAGGTGTTCTCCCCTGGATGTCTGCTGAAAAGCCAAGAGACAGAAGAAGCTCCAGGAACAAGAAAGCGGCTCCCTTGCCCAAAGTCAGAGCCACAACTTCCACCGCTAGGGGCCACTGTTGGGTAGGAATGGTTCCTTCCTCACACTGGCTGCAGGGCAGAGGGCTGAATTCCAAGGCAGGGGGAGGGGCAGGGCCCCTTGCCCAAGGGGCTGTGGGGGAAGGGACCCCTGGGCCAGATCGGGGACTGCTGGGAGACCCCCTCTCCATCCGAGAGCTCACCTGGTCCAGGCCAAGGGTCTGGGTTGGGCCAGGCTGCCGGCTCCCTCTGAAGACAGACAGGGGTTCCTCGCCAACCAAAGTCCCCGAGGCCTCGTCAAGCAGGCGGCCTACCTAGGGCCGGCCGCCGTTGCCCTGCAGGTCTCTCCCACGGCAATGGTCACGGACAAGCTGTCTCCCATCGCCGTCACCTCCACCTTCGGTCAGGGGAACCCTGGCCTTTCCCACCGGCGGCCTGCGGGCTTGGGCCTGGGCTCCCTGCCAGGCCTGTCTCCCAGAGAGGAGAGGCCCAGAGTCTTCCCTCTGCCTTCTCCCTGACCTCTCTTTCTCTGTGTTTCTTTTCTGGCATGAGAGGGGCCCCTGCGCACCCCTACGACCCCTACCAATGAGCCAGCCCTTTCTCCTCTCGCCCTCCTCTTTCGGACCGTAGGAACGAGCGATTTCCTTTTCTCTGGGCTCTGGGGACGCAAATCGGCACTGCGTACCTATTGGGTGGTGAGACTTTTCCGCGGAAATCGTTTCTGCTCCCTTGAGGCACTGCGGTCAAGTGGGCTTACAGGTCCAGGTGTTCCATGGACCAGGGACATTCTCAGCAGCCATGGTGACCGTCCGAAGCGGACGTATGGCTTGTTTGGGCCCTGACTGGAGTCGTAACCATCACTTTTTAAAAATAAATAAATAAATAAATAAATAAATAAATTAACAAACAAACAAATAAATAAATAAATAAGAACCCGTCATCTTCAGCACATTTCGCTCGGCCAGAGCACGCCACGCAACCAGGTGATTTTCCTATTGATTGTCCTTCCTAGCTACCCTAGCAGGCAGTTCCACAGGTATCCTGTCAAGATTTCCACCCGAAAGCAGATAGCCCTTCTGGCCTTGGCGCAGCTGCCTAGTCGATAAAGCCCTGGGCACTGGTGCTCCTGAGGGCTGCGGGGACACCCGGGTCTACGCGGATGGCAGGTGGCTCTGGGCCCCAGGGCCCTGCCGGTGGGCCCTACTTGGGAATCCGTGCTCTTGCCTGGGGGGCGTCGGTTGCAGAGGGGCCTCCCGCCCCGTGCCTCTTCAGTCACTTTGGCTGCAGCTGAGCCTGGCACTGGGTTTGTGCGTGCTCAGGAGACAGATTCCTGCATGTCTCTGGACAGGCCCCGTGCCAGCTGGGACCTGAGCCTCAGCCCAGGTGCACCACCTGCGCTCAGGTTCTTGGACTTGCCCAGGGCAGCTGAGAGGGAGAAGATGGCCCTCGCCACGGAGGGAAGCAATTAGTGCCGACACCTGCCAGCGGGAGAAGCGCATCCAACAGCCCTGTGGGATCCAAGCCCCCTCTCGCTCCATCCGCTGCCTCCGCCCCACCCCCTCTTCTCGGGGCGCCCAGCCGGCGCCGGGGGGCAGGCGCCGGGCCTCTCGCGCCGCCGTTGACCGCTCTCCGACGCCCGCCGAGCCGGGACCAGGGCGCAGGCGCCCCAGCGCCCTGGGCCGGCCACGCCCACCGCCGCCCAGGCGCGCAGGCGCCCCTCACCCCGGCCCCCGCACACTCGCCCCGACCCCGCCCCGCCTGGTTGCTCTGGAGACGGTGGCCGCTGGCGGGAGGTGCCCAAGGCCGGGAGTGGCAAGACAGTTGTGACCGATGACACAGATGAGGGGGCCTTTGCTCCACCCGGCAGTTGTCCCCAGTGGCAGTGCCGGGACAGATGCGGCCGATAGGCATCCTGCCCAGACCCGCCGGATGCAGCCCGGGGAGCGTGTCCACTGCCAAGGAAACCTCAAGCGCTGGGGGAAACGGGGTTCCCAAACCTAGACACCGAATGCCACCAGGAGCCCACGGGCATGGAAGGGCTGGCGGACCCCTGACGTGGGAGGAGCCTGCTGGATGGGGACTGGGCTAGAAGAGAAGCTCTGCTATTGTGTCCTGGACAGGTGTTCTCCCCTGGATGTCTGCTGAAAAGCCAAGAGACAGAAGAAGCTCCAGGAACAAGAAAGCGGCTCCCTTGCCCAAAGTCAGAGCCACAACTTCCACCGCTAGGGGCCACTGTTGGGTAGGAATGGTTCCTTCCTCACACTGGCTGCAGGGCAGAGGGCTGAATTCCAAGGCAGGGGGAGGGGCAGGGCCCCTTGCCCAACGGGCTGTGGGGGAAGGGACCCCTGGGCCAGATCGGGGACTGCTGGGAGACCCCCTCTCCATCCGAGAGCTCACCTGGTCCAGGCCAAGGGTCTGGGTTGGGCCAGGCTGCCGGCTCCCTCTGAAGACAGACAGGGGTTCCTCGCCAACCAAAGTCCCCGAGGCCTCGTCAAGCAGGCGGCCTACCTAGGGCCGGCCGCCGTTGCCCTGCAGGTCTCTCCCACGGCAATGGTCACGGACAAGCTGTCTCCCATCGCCGTCACCTCCACCTTCGGTCAGGGGAACCCTGGCCTTTCCCACCGGCGGCCTGCGGGCTTGGGCCTGGGCTCCCTGCCAGGCCTGTCTCCCAGAGAGGAGAGGCCCAGAGTCTTCCCTCTGCCTTCTCCCTGACCTCTCTTTCTCTGTGTTTCTTTTCTGGCATGAGAGGGGCCCCTGCGCACCCCTACGACCCCTACCAATGAGCCAGCCCTTTCTCCTCTCGCCCTCCTCTTTCGGACCGTAGGAACGAGCGATTTCCTTTTCTCTGGGCTCTGGGGACGCAAATCGGCACTGCGTACCTATTGGGTGGTGAGACTTTTCCGCGGAAATCGTTTCTGCTCCCTTGAGGCACTGCGGTCAAGTGGGCTTACAGGTCCAGGTGTTCCATGGACCAGGGACATTCTCAGCAGCCATGGTGACCGTCCGAAGCGGACGTATGGCTTGTTTGGGCCCTGACTGGAGTCGTAACCATCACTTTTTAAAAATAAATAAATAAATAAATAAATAAATAAATTAACAAACAAACAAATAAATAAATAAATAAGAACCCGTCATCTTCAGCACATTTCGCTCGGCCAGAGCACGCCACGCAACCAGGTGATTTTCCTATTGATTGTCCTTCCTAGCTACCCTAGCAGGCAGTTCCACAGGTATCCTGTCAAGATTTCCACCCGAAAGCAGATAGCCCTTCTGGCCTTGGCGCAGCTGCCTAGTCGATAAAGCCCTGGGCACTGGTGCTCCTGAGGGCTGCGGGGACACCCGGGTCTACGCGGATGGCAGGTGGCTCTGGGCCCCAGGGCCCTGCCGGTGGGCCCTACTTGGGAATCCGTGCTCTTGCCTGGGGGGCGTCGGTTGCAGAGGGGCCTCCCGCCCCGTGCCTCTTCAGTCACTTTGGCTGCAGCTGAGCCTGGCACTGGGTTTGTGCGTGCTCAGGAGACAGATTCCTGCATGTCTCTGGACAGGCCCCGTGCCAGCTGGGACCTGAGCCTCAGCCCAGGTGCACCACCTGCGCTCAGGTTCTTGGACTTGCCCAGGGCAGCTGAGAGGGAGAAGATGGCCCTCGCCACGGAGGGAAGCAATTAGTGCCGACACCTGCCAGCGGGAGAAGCGCATCCAACAGCCCTGTGGGATCCAAGCCCCCTCTCGCTCCATCCGCTGCCTCCGCCCCACCCCCTCTTCTCGGGGCGCCCAGCCGGCGCCGGGGGGCAGGCGCCGGGCCTCTCGCGCCGCCGTTGACCGCTCTCCGACGCCCGCCGAGCCGGGACCAGGGCGCAGGCGCCCCAGCGCCCTGGGCCGGCCACGCCCACCGCCGCCCAGGCGCGCAGGCGCCCCTCACCCCGGCCCCCGCACACTCGCCCCGACCCCGCCCCGCCTGGTTGCTCTGGAGACGGTGGCCGCTGGCGGGAGGTGCCCAAGGCCGGGAGTGGCAAGACAGTTGTGACCGATGACACAGATGAGGGGGCCTTTGCTCCACCCGGCAGTTGTCCCCAGTGGCAGTGCCGGGACAGATGCGGCCGATAGGCATCCTGCCCAGACCCGCCGGATGCAGCCCGGGGAGCGTGTCCACTGCCAAGGAAACCTCAAGCGCTGGGGGAAACGGGGTTCCCAAACCTAGACACCGAATGCCACCAGGAGCCCACGGGCATGGAAGGGCTGGCGGACCCCTGACGTGGGAGGAGCCTGCTGGCTGGGGACTGGGCTAGAAGAGAAGCTCTGCTATTGTGTCCTGGACAGGTGTTCTCCCCTGGATGTCTGCTGAAAAGCCAAGAGACAGAAGAAGCTCCAGGAACAAGAAAGCGGCTCCCTTGCCCAAAGTCAGAGCCACAACTTCCACCGCTAGGGGCCACTGTTGGGTAGGAATGGTTCCTTCCTCACACTGGCTGCAGGGCAGAGGGCTGAATTCCAAGGCAGGGGGAGGGGCAGGGCCCCTTGCCCAAGGGGCTGTGGGGGAAGGGACCCCTGGGCCAGATCGGGGACTGCTGGGAGACCCCCTCTCCATCCGAGAGCTCACCTGGTCCAGGCCAAGGGTCTGGGTTGGGCCAGGCTGCCGGCTCCCTCTGAAGACAGACAGGGGTTCCTCGCCAACCAAAGTCCCCGAGGCCTCGTCAAGCAGGCGGCCTACCTAGGGCCGGCCGCCGTTGCCCTGCAGGTCTCTCCCACGGCAATGGTCACGGACAAGCTGTCTCCCATCGCCGTCACCTCCACCTTCGGTCAGGGGAACCCTGGCCTTTCCCACCGGCGGCCTGCGGGCTTGGGCCTGGGCTCCCTGCCAGGCCTGTCTCCCAGAGAGGAGAGGCCCAGAGTCTTCCCTCTGCCTTCTCCCTGACCTCTCTTTCTCTGTGTTTCTTTTCTGGCATGAGAGGGGCCCCTGCGCACCCCTACGACCCCTACCAATGAGCCAGCCCTTTCTCCTCTCGCCCTCCTCTTTCGGACCGTAGGAACGAGCGATTTCCTTTTCTCTGGGCTCTGGGGACGCAAATCGGCACTGCGTACCTATTGGGTGGTGAGACTTTTCCGCGGAAATCGTTTCTGCTCCCTTGAGGCACTGCGGTCAAGTGGGCTTACAGGTCCAGGTGTTCCATGGACCAGGGACATTCTCAGCAGCCATGGTGACCGTCCGAAGCGGACGTATGGCTTGTTTGGGCCCTGACTGGAGTCGTAACCATCACTTTTTAAAAATAAATAAATAAATAAATAAATAAATAAATTAACAAACAAACAAATAAATAAATAAATAAGAACCCGTCATCTTCAGCACATTTCGCTCGGCCAGAGCACGCCACGCAACCAGGTGATTTTCCTATTGATTGTCCTTCCTAGCTACCCTAGCAGGCAGTTCCACAGGTATCCTGTCAAGATTTCCACCCGAAAGCAGATAGCCCTTCTGGCCTTGGCGCAGCTGCCTAGTCGATAAAGCCCTGGGCACTGGTGCTCCTGAGGGCTGCGGGGACACCCGGGTCTACGCGGATGGCAGGTGGCTCTGGGCCCCAGGGCCCTGCCGGTGGGCCCTACTTGGGAATCCGTGCTCTTGCCTGGGGGGCGTCGGTTGCAGAGGGGCCTCCCGCCCCGTGCCTCTTCAGTCACTTTGGCTGCAGCTGAGCCTGGCACTGGGTTTGTGCGTGCTCAGGAGACAGATTCCTGCATGTCTCTGGACAGGCCCCGTGCCAGCTGGGACCTGAGCCTCAGCCCAGGTGCACCACCTGCGCTCAGGTTCTTGGACTTGCCCAGGGCAGCTGAGAGGGAGAAGATGGCCCTTGCCACGGAGGGAAGCAATTAGTGCCGACACCTGCCAGCGGGAGAAGCGCATCCAACAGCCCTGTGGGATCCAAGCCCCCTCTCGCTCCATCCGCTGCCTCCGCCCCACCCCCTCTTCTCGGGGCGCCCAGCCGGCGCCGGGGGGCAGGCGCCGGGCCTCTCGCGCCGCCGTTGACCGCTCTCCGACGCCCGCCGAGCCGGGACCAGGGCGCAGGCGCCCCAGCGCCCTGGGCCGGCCACGCCCACCGCCGCCCAGGCGCGCAGGCGCCCCTCACCCCGGCCCCCGCACACTCGCCCCGACCCCGCCCCGCCTGGTTGCTCTGGAGACGGTGGCCGCTGGCGGGAGGTGCCCAAGGCCGGGAGTGGCAAGACAGTTGTGACCGATGACACAGATGAGGGGGCCTTTGCTCCACCCGGCAGTTGTCCCCAGTGGCAGTGCCGGGACAGATGCGGCCGATAGGCATCCTGCCCAGACCCGCCGGATGCAGCCCGGGGAGCGTGTCCACTGCCAAGGAAACCTCAAGCGCTGGGGGAAACGGGGTTCCCAAACCTAGACACCGAATGCCACCAGGAGCCCACGGGCATGGAAGGGCTGGCGGACCCCTGACGTGGGAGGAGCCTGCTGGCTGGGGACTGGGCTAGAAGAGAAGCTCTGCTATTGTGTCCTGGACAGGTGTTCTCCCCTGGATGTCTGCTGAAAAGCCAAGAGACAGAAGAAGCTCCAGGAACAAGAAAGCGGCTCCCTTGCCCAAAGTCAGAGCCACAACTTCCACCGCTAGGGGCCACTGTTGGGTAGGAATGGTTCCTTCCTCACACTGGCTGCAGGGCAGAGGGCTGAATTCCAAGGCAGGGGGAGGGGCAGGGCCCCTTGCCCAAGGGGCTGTGGGGGAAGGGACCCCTGGGCCAGATCGGGGACTGCTGGGAGACCCCCTCTCCATCCGAGAGCTCACCTGGTCCAGGCCAAGGGTCTGGGTTGGGCCAGGCTGCCGGCTCCCTCTGAAGACAGACAGGGGTTCCTCGCCAACCAAAGTCCCCGAGGCCTCGTCAAGCAGGCGGCCTACCTAGGGCCGGCCGCCGTTGCCCTGCAGGTCTCTCCCACGGCAATGGTCACGGACAAGCTGTCTCCCATCGCCGTCACCTCCACCTTCGGTCAGGGGAACCCTGGCCTTTCCCACCGGCGGCCTGCGGGCTTGGGCCTGGGCTCCCTGCCAGGCCTGTCTCCCAGAGAGGAGAGGCCCAGAGTCTTCCCTCTGCCTTCTCCCTGACCTCTCTTTCTCTGTGTTTCTTTTCTGGCATGAGAGGGGCCCCTGCGCACCCCTACGACCCCTACCAATGAGCCAGCCCTTTCTCCTCTCGCCCTCCTCTTTCGGACCGTAGGAACGAGCGATTTCCTTTTCTCTGGGCTCTGGGGACGCAAATCGGCACTGCGTACCTATTGGGTGGTGAGACTTTTCCGCGGAAATCGTTTCTGCTCCCTTGAGGCACTGCGGTCAAGTGGGCTTACAGGTCCAGGTGTTCCATGGACCAGGGACATTCTCAGCAGCCATGGTGACCGTCCGAAGCGGACGTATGGCTTGTTTGGGCCCCGACTGGAGTCGTAACCATCACTTTTTAAAAATAAATAAATAAATAAATAAATAAATAAATAAATAAATAAATAAATAAGAACCCGTCATCTTCAGCACATTTCGCTCGGCCAGAGCACACCACGCAACCAGGTGATTTTCTTATTGATTGTCCTTCCTAGGTACCCGAAAGCAGATAGCCCTTCTGGCCTTGGCACAGCTGCCTAGTCGTTAATGCCCTGGTCACTGGTGCTCCTGAGGGCTGCGCGGACACCCGGGTCTACGCGGATGGCAGGTGGCTCTGGGCCCCAGGGCCCCAGGGCCCTGTCGGTGGGCCCTACTTGGGAATCCTTGCTCTTGCGTGGGGGGCGTCCGTTGCAGAGTGGCCTCCCGCCCCTTCAGTCACTTTTGCTGCAGCTTAGCCTGGCACTGGGTTTGTGCATGCCCAGGAGAGAGATTCCTGCATGTCTCTGGACAGGCCCCGTGCCAGCTGGGACCTGAGCCTCAGTCCAGGTGCACCACCTGCGCTCACGTTCTTGGACTTGCCCAGGGCAGCTGAGAGGGAGAAGATGGAGAAGCGCATCCAACAGCTCTCTGACGCCCGCCGAGCCGGGACCAGGGCGCAGGCGCCCCAGTGCCCTGGGCCGGCCACGCCCACCGCTGCCCAAGCGCCCAGGCGCCCCTCACCCTGGCCCCCTCAGACTCGCCCTGATCTCGCCCCGCCTGTTTGCTCTGGAGACGGTGTCTGCTGGCAGGAGGTGCCCACGTCCGGGAGTGGCAAGACAGTTGTGACCGATGAGGGGGCCTTTGCTCCACTCGGCAGTTGTCCCCAGTGGCAGTGCCGGGACAGATGGGGCCGATAGGCATTCTGCCCGGGGAGCGTGTCCACTGCCAAGGAAATCTCAAGCGCTGGGGGAAACGGGGTTTCGAAACCTAGACACCGAATGCCACCAGGAGGACACGGGGATGGAAGGGCTGGCGGACCCCTTGTGTTGGAGGAGCCTGCTGGCTGGGTAGAAGAGAAGCTCTGCTATTGTGTCCTGGACAGGTGTTCTCCCTTGTATGTCTGGTGAGAAGCCAAGAGACAGAAGAACCTCCAGGAACAAGAAAGCGGCTCCCTTGCCCAAAGTCAGAGCCTCAGTTTCCACCGCTAGGGGCCACTGTTGGATAGGAATAGTTCTTTCCTCACACTGGCTGCAGGGCAGAGGGCTGAATTCCAAGGCAGGGGCAGGGTCAGGGCCCCTTGCCCAAGGGACTGTATGGGAAGGGACCCCTGGGCCAGATCGGGGACTACTGGGAGACCCCCTCTCCATCCGAGAGCTCACCTGGTCCAGGCCAAGGGTCTGGGTTGGGCCAGGCTGCTGGGTCCCTCTGAAGACAGACAGGGGTTCCTCGCCCACCAAAGTCCCTGAGGCCTCATCAAGCGGGGGGCCAACCTAGGGCCGGCAGGCGTTGCCCTGCAGGTCTCTCTCACGGCAATGGTCACGGACATGCTCTTTCCCACCGCCGTCACCTCTACCTTCGGTCAAGGGAACCCTGGCCTTTCCCATCGGCAGCCTGCGGGCTTGGGCCTGGGCTCCCTTCCAGGCCTGCAGAGGCCTGTCTCCCAGAGAGGAGAGGCCCAGAGTCTTCCCTCTTCCTTGTCACTGACTTGTCTTTCTCTGTTTCTTTTCTGGCATCGGAGGGGCCCCTGAGCACCCCTAAGAGTCCTACCAATGAGCCAGCCCTTTCTCTTCTCGCCTCCTCTTTCAGACCCTATGCGTGAGCATTTGCCTTTTCTCTGGGTTCGGGGGACGCAAATCGGAACTGCGTACCTATTGGGTGGTGAGACTTTTCCATGGAAATCCTTTCTGCTCCTTTCTGCTCCCTTGAGGCACTGCGGTCAAGTGGGCTTACAGGTCCAGGTGTTCCATGGACCAGGGACATTCTCAGCAGCCAGGTGACCGTCCGAAGCGGACGTATGGCTTGTTTGGGCCCTGACTGGAGTCGTAACCATTACTTTTTGAAAATAGGTAAATAAATAAATAAATGAATAAATAAATAAATAAATAAGAACCCGTCATCTTCAGCACATTTTGCTCAGCCAGAGCACGCCATGCAACCAGGTGATATTCCTATCGATTGTCCTTCCAAGGTACCGTAGCAGGCAGTTCCATAGGTATCCTGTTAAGATTTCCACCCGAAAGCAGATAGCCCTTCTGGCCTTGGTGCTGCTGCCTAGTCGATAAAGCCCTGGGCACTGATGCTCCTGAGGGCTGCGGGGACACCCGGGTCTACGCGGATGGCAGTGGTTCTGGGCCTCTGTGCCCTGCCAGTGGGTCCTACTTGGGTTCTGTGCTCTTGCCTAGGGGGGGAGTCGGTTGCAGAGGGGCCTCCTCTCTCATGCCTCTTCAGTCACTTTGGATGCAGGGTCTCAACTGTCTAATCCATGTGAGTCAAAATTGCCTGCATGCACCCCAATATCCTGAGGGTATAATATTCCTTCTGCCTTTTAAGGGGTGTGAATGGAAGCATAGGTGCCAAATAAAGGAATCCATATTTGCCACATGCACTTGCAATTGCCCACAAAGTTTGAGGAAACAAAGCTCCCTTCCTACTCTCTTTGAAGGGTGGAGCCATAGGCCTTCCAAAGTCTGGGCTTTGCAGGCCAAAATGTGCCTGCAGTTTCCCAGAGAGACTTAGTAAACACTGGCCCCTCCTATCCTATTGAGAGGGAAGCGGGTAGAGCCCCTGGTGCTAAAAGAACCAGTCCATGTGTGCCAAAAGTGCCTGAAGTTACCCAAAGAGACTGAGGAACCCCCAACCCCCTCTTATACTTTGGGCGACAGGATGGAATCAAATTCAGTTAAGATACCTGTCTGAAGGCTAAAAGCACCTGCAGTTGCCTAGAGAGGCTGAGGAAATACAGCTTCTCTCCTATCCTATTGGGAGTAGGGATAGAGCCCAAGGTGTCTGACTATCTAGTTTGTGCCAGCCAAAAGCCCCTGCAGTTGCCCGCAGAGGCTGGTGTAGATGCCCCCAGTATCCTCCCTACAAGAGTTGCAGACCTAGTCTAGGGTTGCAGTCTGATCTGGAGGAAAAGAAGCCAGTCCCTACTGTCACAGTAATTTTTAATCAGTCCTATTTCCCCTCAAGCTGGAGGGAAAGTTAAAATGGTGGCTAATGGCCTCTTTCCAATTTGTACAGTTTCAAGCTTTAGCTGTTCTTAGGGTTATACTTCAGCCAATGGATTTTTCTAATCTGTAGCAGAAGTCATTGCTCAAGCATCTCTTACTCCCTGATTTTAAGAAATGGAGCTTCCAACTCAAGCCACAGAATAGCTTCTAGGTGAGTTGCACCATGAGTGGGGGATGGTCACTGGCCTCCACTGTTTGGAGTGTTCTAATCACAAATCTTCACTGCAGATGGGCAGTCTCCTCCTTCCATTCTTTCAAGGATGTTGCGAGATGTTCTTCTGGTTTCCTGGTTCCCCCAACAGGTGCTTTAGGTAGCCATGGATGCTTAATAATGGCCCTGTAGGATGAGCTGACTCTTGGAGCTCCTTACTCTGTAGCCATATTAGATGTCATGTTTTTTATATAGGAAGTAAAGCTCTGTCATTTTTTTTTTCCTCCCTAAATCACCTTCCCTTGCAGCTTTCCAAACCCATGGCTGAGCAGTGAGGCTCATGGTCCAAGTTGCCTAAGAAAAAGTGTCATTGAGTCTTAAGATCTGTAGCAAGTCTTGAAAATCAGTCTTTTTTTATTAAAAGACTTTCTTAACTTCTGTGGAACTCAATCATGTTCAAAGAGGCATAACTCAGGACATGACAGAAAGGAAATGGGAAGTCCTGCTCTTCTGGTTCAGGGGGCTGCAGCAGGAAGTGAGACAGAGGTAGAGCCAGCAGGGAGACACTTTATGATTCTGTTTCCTCCTTCCTGAGGCTGCACTCTGAATTGGGGGGAAGAGAACTTATTAATACATAAATAGATAGAGTAAAATTGTGGTGATTAGAGGTGGATGGCTTCCCACATTTAATTGAAAAGGTCACACATGTGACCTGCCAATATGGCACAAGAAGATGGCACAAAAGTGGTGGACAGAAGTTTGGTAGGTGAGTGTGAGGCTATACTCTGCTTCCCATGCTTTGTATAGTGTGCAAGGATCCCAGACATGTCCTAGTGCATAGATGCAATTACTCTGAGAGGATCAGAAGATCAGACCTCAGTTACACTGAGAGGATCAGAAGAGGCCCAAAGTGAAAAGGCTTTGTAAGCAAGATGGCTGTGACCCTCAGTGTTAGTAATAAGAGCCAGCAAGTGGCCTCAACATATCTAATGGATAAGTCATATTTCAGACATTGCTAGTCTAGAAGTGGAACACACCAAGCATGTTGTACAGAGAACAGCAGGAATCTGGCCTTGCTGCCGTGCAGTGTGTCCTAGGACTAGCAGCATCAGCATCACCTGGAACTTTGCTAGATATGCAGGATCTTTGGTACAACCCCGACCCAATGAATCAGAATCTGCATTTACACATTTACACAACACCCACGGGCAATCACATCACCTGTAATTTTAGAAGCACTGATCTAGACAACACTGTGTGGATCCAAGGGCTCTGCCTCTTCCCTACCACCAACGAGAGATTGCATATCGTAGCCTCAGTCCAGGTGTCCTCTTGAAGGAAAGCAAAAGAAAGGGGAGAAAATGTGAAAGATGAACAGTATCCAAAAGTCACCTAAAGAGATCATTAGGGGTAGCGGTCTTGGCCCAATGGATAGGGCGTCCACCTACCACATGGGAGGTCCGCGATTCAAACGCCGGGGCTCCTTGACCCATGTGGAGCTGGCCCATGTGCAGTGCTGATGCACGCAAGGAGTGCCGTGCCATGCAGGGGTGTCCCCCGCATAGGGGAGCCCCCCACACAAGGACTGTGCCCCATAAGGAAAGCTGCCCAGCGCAAAAGAAAGTGCAGCCTGCCCAAGAATGGCGCTGCAGACACGGAGAGCTGACATCAACAAGATGACACAATGTGCCGCTGATAAATACAGAAGCGTTCACAGAAGAACACACAGCGTATGGACACAGAGAGGAGAAGTAATAAATAAATAAATAAATAAATAAATAAATAAATAAATAAATAAGAGGCCATTAGAATTCTTGAATTAGACTATGTTTACGGGATAGACCAAAACTGTCCCGAAAGTTTAAATTACAGCTGGAAAATAATGAAACTGCATTTCCTTTGCCCATTTGAACTTAGTAGGGTTAAATTACAAGGCCAGCAATAGAATAATCAGTGCATTTGCTGGGCAGAGAGGATTTTCCTGTTCATGTTTTTCATTAGTCATGATTCTTTCTCAGTCAAACAAGATGAATATTGCATACATTGTGTGGTTTCTTTTTGCCACTTCATATCACTCACCTCTTTTCTTAAATAGCAATCCTGGTGTTCTGTGCATCTTGATGCATGAATTCACAGGTTTATAACATGAACTATTGCTGCAGGAATGAAAGATTCACAAACCAAAACTCATCTGCAGGGAGGGCCCTGTCTGCTTTATTTCTCTTGCATATATAATATGTATTTTTTAATTCAGGGCTGTGGTTAAGGTTAAATTTCTCAAGGAGGTTTTGTCTTGGAAAAGAAAGCTTGTCTCTAGACTCACATCCTATCGACAGAAAGGCAAGAAGAAGTGTCTTTAAATGCCAAGTGAAAAGAGATAGCTTGTGCAGAGATAAGCAAGAAGAGAGCTATTTTTGCTCTGAAGCAAGAACAAATGAGCTTTTATAGATCATTTAACCATGCCCTTGCTGAGCTGGTGGAACTAATCCCCACAAAATATTTTTGTAAATTTGCTTAGTAGGGGATCAAGCTAAAAAACAAGTGGTTTTTGCTTGTTTGTTTGCCTGGGATTTAGGCAAGTCTAGGCATGTCTGCAGTTTTGGTGGATGTTGGCAGGTTCTACTTACCTGAGGGCCTAAGGCCCCTCCTGGGAAAGAACTCATCCTAAGTGCTCACAGGAACAGAGAGTGATCTAGGTGCTGAGGATCCTGTGGGAATAAAACGGATTCAGTCTCTGTGCTGGAATGTAGCTTCTAGGGTCTCCACTCCTGTCTAGCTCCCGTCCAATCTCACTGTAGAGTAATCTGTACTTTCCTTCTCCTTTTGCTCACTTCTCATTAGGTCTACACCCCACTGCAATCTGGCACCTGCCCTACCTCTTTCTTGAAACAGCTCTTGCTGCCTTCAATACTCACTGACTCCTGTGGACACTGTCCAGCCCTTACCCTCATCTCCATTTGGCACTCGTTAATCACTTCTTGACACCTTCATCTCACTTGTAGTTTTAACACCAACACAGTCTTCTGATCCTTCACCTACTTCCCTGAATACTCCTTTTCTGTCTCTTTTTAGGACTGCTTTTCTTCTGCCTGCCTCTTCTCACCCTATACATGGCCCCTCTGTAAACTCATCACAACTCTCAATGTTTCAACTCTGCTTTATATGCTGATATCTCTGAAGTCTAATTCACCATCCTGCACCTCTTTTCCACAAGTTTCAGACATATTATATACATGCACACACACACACATCTCACCTGTGAAAAATCCCTTTCTGCTCTTTCTCCAATAATGTCTTCTGAAGTTAGTACCATTGTGGCAGTTTGAGATTATTTATGAATCCCGCCAAAAAGAGAAACTGTAAAGTGGTCTGTTCCTCTAGTTATGACACCCTTTGCTTTTATTAAATTCAAAGGTTTTAAGTTTACTTCATTAAAACAATTTAGGGCTTTTGATTTGACTCTGGTGGGGCCCCCACCCACTTTGTGGGTCCATGTAAATGGACACTCACTCAAAAAGACACACAGGAAAAGAGAGAGCTCCAAAGACATGGAAAGAGAGAGACAACCTGATCTTTTCATTCCTGCTATGTGACTGAAAGAAGGTTTAAATGGCTAAAGCCCTAGAGAGAGATCAGCTATTTGCCTGATAGCTTGCAACCATAGAGAACAGAGCAGATGAGCAGCTAAGGTGACTGATGAGGGTAGGGAGAGGGAAGAAGAGATGTGATATAGGGGCATTTTCAAAGCTTGGAGCTGTCCTGGGTGGTAATGCAGGGACACATGCTGGACATTGCATGTCCTGCCATGACCCGCTGGGTGGACTCAGGGAGAGTGTAAGCTACAAGTTAAACCATTATCCATGTGGTGCAGCACTGCTCTGGGGTGTATTCACCAAATGCAATGAACATCTCACAATGATGGAAGAGGTTGTTGATGTGGGAGGAGTCGGGTGAGGGGACTGTGAGGTATATGGGGACCTCATTTTTTTAATGTAACATTTAAAAATAAATAGAGAGAGAAAAAAAAAGAAGGCCCAGAGAAAATGAGCCCTATGCATGCCAACACTGAGATCAGAAAAAGTGGAACCACGGAGCCTTAAGAGGAAGGAGAGACCAGGCAAAGACCACCTGCCATCTGGCTTCAACATGTGGTAACTGACTTTGGTGAGAAACAACCTTGAGTTGGATTCTTTGGGGCCTTGTAACTGTAAGCTTTTATCCCAAGTAAAAACCCTCTATAAAAGCCAATGCATTTCTGGTTCTTTGCATCTGCACCCTTTTGGCAGACTAATACAGCCATCTCATTATCCAAAGCAGAAACTGAGGGATCCATCTCAGTTTTCTCTTGCTCCTTCACCCCACAAATTACCAAATTCAGATTATTTTATCTAAATAATTTTCAAACAGTCCCTCTCCTCTGCATCTCTGTGTCGTGTTTCTAGACTGGCCCTGCTCACCTCTTGCTCATTAGGGATCCTTGTCACTGCTCTTCCTGCATCTGGCTTCAGTTCCATTAAAGCTGCCCTCCTGAAGGGGCTCAGAGAGCACTCCTGGGCTTATACCCCTGCCAGACTCTCCATCTCTAAGAGAAGAAAGTCCACATAGGTCACTGCCTGTGTCTCTGGCCTCACCTCCTGTGAGCTTTGACTCCCTTTCTACTTGCAGGTCTCCACATACAGCACTCACTGTATGCACATGTGCTTAGATCTCATAGTATCTACTTGGAAAACCCTTTCTTGGCTCTTCATCCCCAGGGACACCTAGCTCTATCTACCTGCAGATGTTCCTAGCTCCATTCTTTCAGGATCAGCTTGCTGTAACCTACTGTCAAAAGCCTTCCCTTATAGCCCCTCCTCATGGAGGGGAGAATGAGTGATGGTCCTCTGTGCTCCACAGTGGGCTGTGTGTCTAGCCATCACGATGCTTGTATAGCACTTTAAAACTGTCTCTTCTGCCTTTCCCACTGGGCTATGAACTCCTTTTGGAAAGTGCTTGCTACAGGACAGATTCGCCATAAGTGTTTGTGGAATGAGGCATCCATCCAAGATTTTCAATGACTTGAGATTCCCAGGGCTATTGATATGAAAGACAGACCTAACTGTGATTTTATCCCAAAGTGCCCTCAGAGAGCCAGCTTCTCCTCCTGGAGATGAGATGTTAATGGCACTGCCGTAGGCTTCCACTCATGCCCCATTAAACAAAATATATGGTGAGAAATCCACTTGACCCAAGACTGGGATGCAGGGTCATTATCACTTGTTTTTAATACCAGTCTAGATCTTAAACAGCACACTGGCTTCTTCTCCCACATTAGACTAAAATAAGACATTTCACGGTGAACTTAAGGGTTAAGCAAACAGATATTGATAAATTTGAGAATGAGACCATGATAGATCTGTGTAACATCCCATTGAGCATTTCAGTGTTTGAGACCTAAAGTTTTATTTGGTGAATTTACCTGACTAATTTTATCCAAATATGGATTTACATTGTAAGCATCCTTTAAATGCCACCACATAGCTTTGCTATGACCACAGAGTGAGGATTCTTGATGAAAGGGTATCACAAAAGTTTTCAAATCCCTGAGCAGGGGCTGAGGACAGCAGGTAGATGTTGGGCAAACTTTCAGCTGAGTCACATGTTCTTACATGAGCATTTGCACAGATGTTAGGGTGGGAAATGACCTTGGGATCATCTAGGCCAAATCTCATTTCAGAGATGCAGATCCTGAGGCTAGTAGATGTTTAAGTCAGTGTTCTCAGAAGTCAGCACAAGGAAAGTGCTGGACAGCATGTAAATCTCCTGGAAAAATGGATGCAAGTATAAATTTCCTGTTCTTACCCCATCATCAGGGATTTGAATCTGGTTGTACATCATTGGTTTCAGTATTTGCAAAGTTATTCTGTCACAATCAAGCTTAGAATGTGGGTTCCTGGTGGTGTACATCATTCTATTAACTTGTGTCTCTCTGGGATTCTTCTTCACCTAAATAATAACCCTCCCAACTGAACTACATCCAGCCCTCATTTTTCTATTTTGTCTCAAAATAATGTCAGGAAATATATTGTCAGGTGCCTGGCTGACATCTATAAACACCAGTTCTAACTTTTCCCTTAACTTGCAAGCTTTTGGAACTATCAAGTGTTTTTTAAAAATAAGATGAATCTCTTCTCTATTTCTTAAAATTCCCTCCTTCCTTAAAATGTGTGGCTCTTCTCTCCTGTTTTTTGTTTCATATCTCTCTGACATTTCCTTCTCTGATTCACTGGCTGTTTCCCTCTCAGTTTCCTGATCCCAGTTTCCATCACTTTTAAATACTCTCATAATTCTACTCTCCCCAGGTTGTCTCATCTAATCCTAATTTCCACCACCACATATATGCTAATGACACCAAGATCTATTGCCACTCTGTTTAAAATGCAGGTCTTGTATTCTCAACTCCACCTGGGTGTTTGCTGAAAGCCTTATGTCAGAAATGCTGGTTACATTTTCTCTGCCAAAACTCCCTTCTTAGAAGAATGTATCTGCCCAAAAGAACACTGTGTGATCTCATTCCCCAGGCCAGAGCTGAGGTGACCAAAGTGGCTACCTGATCCAGCTAGCTCAATTGGATCCCCTTGCTTGGGAATCCCCTATCAGCAGGTAATGCAATTTTATGCTGATATTGATGCAGAGTTTGGGACCAGATGATGAAGGGGAAGTACAGGAAGCCAGGATACAGGGAGAATCTGGAGAATGGAGGATACATGCATAGAAAAGCAAAGTAAAGCATAGTCAGATTTCAGAGAGACAGCGATGTAGAGGTTGGATGCCTGATGATTTTTCAGGGCTGGCAAGACTTAGTTCTAGTTCCTTCCATTGTATTACATGAGATTTAATAATAATTTTTCCAATATTGTTTAACAGCCTACTTTTTAATATACATACTTTTTATTTCTTAAAGATATTTAGATTACATAAATGTTACATAAAAATTATAGGATTCCGGAGAAGATGGTGGCTGAGTGAGCTTGCCTGGTAATGTCTCTGCAGGGGGCGGCTGGGCAGCGTTGAAGGCTCTTTGGGACCGCGCTGTTTCGGGGATTTTTGCTGGTTGGAAGGTGTCTGGACGTCAATTTGGTGGGAAGGTAACAGAGAGGGTACGTCTATAATATATAAACGGAGGTCCCAGCTGGGCACGGGAAGTTCCCACCTTGGGTGGGCAGAGCCGCGGTATCGGGCGCTGCTGCAGCTCGGGGAGCCTCCACGGCCAGGGTTTTTTTTTTTTTTTTTTCCTTTTTCTGGAGGCTTTGCGGTGCTGAGGAATTCGCGGATACTGGGCCGGCTGGTGAGGGGTTGATGGGACAAGACTCCTTTGCAGATCGATTTGGGGAGACAGACGGTGTTTTGTTGTGAAGCGGGGACGTTTTGGCTGGACAGGGGGGATAGCGCTTCCACCTGGAGCCCCATCCCCACAGGTCCGGCTGCCGATCTGGAACAGAATTGGATTTTTGGCAATAAGGGGACACAATTGGGAGACTGTTGTAGGGTGCAGTGAGGGAGGGGGACACGTCTGGAAGCCGATTGGGGAATATTTTGCGAAGTTTGGGATTTCGGGTCTTGGAGTCTGTTTTCGGCATTTCCAGCTGAAGCCCAGCCCACCCGGCGGGGCTTGGGATCTGGGTCATTGAACTGGCTGTGGTGTAGAGGCGCCCTCAAGTGGCCGTTGCGTGGAAGCACAGGGAGGGAGCTGTCCAAAGGCTGAAACCCTGAGGAGTAGGTGAATTGCAGGGATCAGACATTTAATATAGAGTTTGCGGACCTGGCTTCCCCCACGGGGCTGGCACCCAGCTACGGGGATCCCTGAGGGCTGTGTCCCTCACTGCGGGGCTCCTAAGCTTCCTATGGACCAGATTTGAGGTTGCCAGGTCTGGGTCCCCTGGACTCTGGCGGTCCACACCCCAGACTCACACCTCTTGAGTCTTCAGTGTCTCAGACTTTCCACCCCTGAATCCATCACGCCCTGGGGTCTACCTGGGGTCCTTGAGTGCCCTGGACCTTAACGTTTGCGTTTTATCTTTATTGGTTCATATTGTTTTGTTTTTATTTTCACTTTATCTTATTTTTTACTCTTTTTGACGCCCTGATTGCTAATATTGCATTATCCCCTAGTCTTTTCTCCTAGCGTGTCCCCCAAAGTCCTTTTTTTTATACAGTTATTTAGGGGTTTTTTTCGTTGTTGTTTTAGATAGTGTTGCAATTGTGACACGTGTATACCTGTATCTCTCTTCCCCCTATCTGTTCCCCACCATTTGCCCATCCTCTTTTTCTTTCTTCCTTTCTTCTTGTCTTTCTTTTTTTCTTTATTATAATTAGTTTTTCTTTTTCGGTTTTCTCTTTCCCTCTTGTCCCTCATTTTCCACTTATTTTATTTTAATTCAAGTATACAATAGGTGCTACAGGGAACACCTCACATTTGCTGGGTTTTCCCATCCTCCACTGCTTCATTTCTGTATGAACTGATTTAGGCTACCTACACTATCCCCCTTCCCCTGCATCTTGATACCCACTATCATCTACTGTCTCTCCTATATTCCACACCCCACCTCCCGTTCTTTGATCCACAAAGTGTCTAACTCTTAATTTCTAATACCTTTGTTCTGTTTTCTGTCTGGTATCCACTCTTGAAACTATTACCTTTCTTTTCTTTTTCCCTCTCTCACAAAAACAATAGCTTTGTAGTTCATACCATATTCCTCCCATATTCAGTCATCTACCTCATAAAAGGTACTCTACCTACAGCTATAACTCTACACAATCTACATGAATCTAACCTCCATCCTCCCAGATCTCATATTCTTGCTTTGTTAACATATATCACCAATACAATTCTACACTTTTTCCTTGCTTACACAATTGCCTTTCCCTGGCACTAATACTTTCCTTTAAAGTGAACTTAACCAGCAACAAAAAATTAGAATAAGAAGAACAAAGTGACAAAAAGAAGATATAACACTTACACAAAAATAACAGCTAATTAATCTCCAAGACTAGACAAAGAAGCTAAGGAACTGATTAAGCCCATCAAGATAAAAGGATGACCAGAAAGCAACAAAAATTGACAACCCAAATCAGTAATCAGGAAAACATGGCTGAATCCAATCAACAAACTAAAAATCAGGAAGGGGAACAGAACTTCGCACAAGCAATGAAAGATCTCACAACATTTATCACCAACAAATTTGATGAAGTAATGAAAGAGGTTAACAACATGAAGACAACACTGGGAGGGGAAATTGCAGACATACACAAAAACATAACAGACATGATGGGAATGAACACCACAGTTCAAGAAATCAAAAATACACTTGCAGCAAATATCAACAGACTAGAAGAGGCAGAGCAGAGAATTAGTGATGTGGAAGACAGTACATCAGAAATCAAACAGATAGTAGAAGGCATCGATAAAAAGATAGAAAAAATCCAGCTAGGATTTAGGGACCTGAATGACAATGCAAAATGCTCAAATATACGTATTATAGGTATTCCAGAAGGAGAAGAGAAGGGAAAGGGGTGAGAAGGAGTGTTGCAGGAAATAATGGCTGAAAACTTCCCAAATCTACTGAAAGAGACAGACGTACATATCAAGAAGCACAGCGCACTCCACTGGTCATAAACCCCAACAGGCCCACCCCAAGACATATACTTGTCAAATTATCCAATGCTCAACACAAAGAGAAAATCCTAAAAGCAGCAAGAGAAAAGAAAACCATCACATACAAGGGAAGCTCAATTAGATTAAGTGCTGATTTCTCTTCTGAAACCATGGAGGCAAGGAGGCAGTGGTATGATATAGTCAGGGTACTAAAGGAAAAAAATTTCCAACCAAGAATACTCTATCCAGCTAAACTAGCATTCAAACATGATGGAGAGTTCAAAATATTCGCAGACAAACAGAAACTGAAAGAGTATACCAACAAGAAACCTCCCCTTCAAGAAATTCTAAAGGGAGTTCTGCAGGAAGAAAGGAAAAAACAGGAAAGGCAGAGTTGGAGGAGAGTATAAGACCAACAACAACAAAATAGACAAAAAAATATATATACAAACAAAATATGACAAACACAAATCCAATCAAAATAGGGCTAACACAAATAATTCCTTGATAGTAATAACACTGAATGTCAATGGATTAAACTCACCTATCAAAAGATTCAGACTGGGACATTGGATAAGGAAATATGACCCATCCGTATGCTGTCTACAAGAGACACATCTTAGACCCAGAGACACATGGAGATTGAAAGTGAATGGCTGGAAAACAATCATACAAGCTAACAATAATCAAAAAAAGGCAGGAGTAGCTATATTAATATCAGACAAAATAGACTTTAAATGTGAAACAATTGTGAGAGACAAAGAAGGATACTACATTTTAGTGAAAGGGAAAATCTGTCAAGAAGATCGAACAATCATAAATATTTATGACCCTAACAAGGGTGCCTCTAAATATGTCAGGCAAACACTGGAAAAACTAAGTGAAACAATAGATACATCTACAATTATAATGGGGGATTTTAATACACCACTATCAACGCTGGACAGAACATCTCAAAAGAGAATCACCAAAGAAACAAAACATCTGAACAGTATATTAGAGGAGCTGGATCTAATAGATATATATAGATCGCTACACCCAAACACAGCAGGATATACATTTTTCTCAAGCGCACATGGATCATTCTCCAAGATAGATCATATGCTAGGCCACAAAGAAAGGCTGAACGAATTCAGAAAGATTGAAATCATACAAAACATTATATCTGACCACAGTGGAGTCAAGCTGGAGATTTGCAAGAGACAGAAGCCCAGATTTCACACCACGATATGGAAATTAAACAGCACACTCTTAGAAAAACAGTGGGTCAAAGAGGAAATCTCAAAAGAAATCAATAACTACCTTGAAACAAATGATAATGATAACACAACATACCAAAATCTATGGGATGCAGCAAAAGAAGTACTGAGAGGGAAGTTTATAGCCATAAATTCATATATCAAAAAAGAAGAAAGAGCAAAAAGTGAAGAACTAACAGCACATTTGAAGGAATTAGAAAAACAACAACAAAGTAACCCAACAGGAAGAAGAAGGAAGGAAATAACAAAGATAAGAGTAGAACTAAATGAAATAGAAAATAAGAAAGCACTTGAACAGATAAACAAGACCAAGAGCTGGTTTTTTGAGAAGATTAACAAAATTAACAAACCTTTAGCGACACTAACAAAGAAAAAAAGAGAGAAGATGCAAATACACAAAATAAGAAATGAGAAAGGCGATATCACCACTGACCCCACAGAAATAAAGACTATCATAAGAGGATATTTTGAAAAACTATATTCCAACAAAAATGACAATCTAGAGGAAATGGACAAATTCCTAGAAACACATAAGCAGCCCATATTGACAAAAGAAGAAATTGATGATCTTAACAAACCAATCACAAGCAGAGAGATAGAATCAGTTATTAAAAATCTCCCAACTAAGAAGAGCCCAGGGCCAGATGGCTTCACAGGTGAATTCTACAAAACATTCCGGAAAGAACTGACACCAATCCTGCTGAAACTATTCCAAAACATCGAAACAGAAAGAACATTACCCAACTCCTTCTATGATGCCAACATTACCCTAGTACCAAAGCCAAACAAAGACATCACAAGAAAGGAAAATTACAGACCAATTTCTCTAATGAACCTAGACACAAAAATACTTAACAAAATACTTGCTAATCGTATTCAACAACACATTAAACGAATTATACACCACGACCAAGTGGGATTCATCCCAGGTATGCAAGGATGGTTCAACATAAGAAAATCAATCAACGTAATACACCATATAAACAGATTGAAGGGAAAAAAATCACATGATTATATCTATTGATGCAGAAAAAGCATTTGACAAAATACAGCACCCTTTCTTGATAAAAACACTCCAAAAGATTGGAATACAAGGAAATTTTTTGAACATGATAAAGAGTATATATGAGAAACCTAAAGCCAATATTGTGTACAATGGAGAAATTCTAGACTCCTTCCCTCTAAACTCAGGAACAAGACAAGGATGCCCACTGTCTCCACTCCTATTTAACATTGTCTTAGAAGTACTTGCTCGAGCACTGAGGCAAGAGCCAGAAATAAAAGGCATTCAAATTGGAAAGGAAGAAGTCAAAATCTCATTATTTGCAGATGACATGATCCTATACATAGAAAACCCTGAGAGATCTACAACAAAGATTCTAGAACTCATAAATGAGTTTAGTAAAGTTGCAGGTTATAAGATCAATACGCAAAAATCAGTAGCATTTCTGTACACCAATAATGAGCAAGATCAGGAGGAAATCAAGAAACAAATACCATTCACAATAGTAAATAAAACAATCAAATACTTAGGAATAAATTTAACTAAAGAAGTAAAGAACTTATACACCGAGAACTATACAAGATTGTTCAAGGAAATCAAAGAAGACCTAAATAAATGGAAGACTATTCCTTGTTCATGGATAGGAAGGCTGAACATTATTAAGATGTCTATCCTACCAAAACTGATATACACATTCAATGCAACCCCAATAAAAATCAACACAGCCTTCTTTAAGGAACTAGAAAAACTAACTATGAAATTTATTTGGAAAGGAAAGAGACCCGAATAGCCAAAGACATACTGAAAAAGAAAAACGAAATTGGAGGAATCACACTACCTGACTTCAAAACATACTACAAAGCTACGGTGGTGAAAACAGCATGGTATTGGCATAAGGAGAGACACATAGACCAATGGAATCGAATTGAAAGCTCTGATATAGAACCTCACATATATAGCCACATAATATTCGATAAAGCCACCAAACCCTCTCAACTGGGAGAGAGTGGCCTATTCAACAAATGGTGTCTGGAGAACTGGATAGCCATATGTAGAAGAATGAAAGAGGATTACCATCTCACACCTTATACAAAGATCAACTCAAGATGGATCAAAGACCTAAATATAAGAGCCAAGACCATAAAAACCTTGGAAAGCAGTGTAGGGAAACATCTACAGGACCTTGTAATAGGAAATGGATTCATGAATATCCCACCAAAAGCAAGAGCAGTAAAAGAACTAATAGATAAATGGGACTTCCTCAAAATTAAAACCTTCTGCACCTCAAAGGAGTTTATCAAGAAAGTAAAAAGGGAGCCCACCAGTGGGAGAAAATACTTGGCAACCATATATCTGATAAGAAACTTATAACATGCATATATAAAGAATACCTATATCTTGAAAATAAAAAGATAAACAACTCATTTAAAAAATGGGAAAAAGATTTAAATAGACACTTCTCCAAAGAAGAAATACAAATGGCTAAAAAACACATGAAAATATGCTCCAAATCTCTAGCTATCAGGGAAATGCAAATCAAAACTACAATGAGATACCATCTTGCACCTATAAGATTGGCAGCTATGAAAAAAACAGAAGAATATAAATGCTGGAGAGGATGTGAAGAAAGGGGAACACTCATCCACTGCTGGTGGGAATGCAGAAGGATCCAACCATTCTGGAGGACAGTATGGCGGTTTCTCAAAAAACTAGCCATAGATTTGCCATATGACCCAGCAATACCACTGCTGGGTATATACCCAGCAGAACTGAAAACAAGGACGCAAACTGATATACGTACACCAATGTTCATAGCAGCATTGTTCACTATTGCCAAAACTTGGAATCAACCCAAATGCCCATCAACAGATGAGTGGATCAATAAAATGTGGTATATACACACAATGGAATACTACTCGGCTGTAAGAACAAACACACTACAAACACATGTGATAACATGGATGAATCTTGAGAACCTTATGTTGAGTGAAGCAACCCAGACATTAAAGGACAAATACTACATGACCTCAATGATTTGAAATAACCAAGCTGCCCTAGATAGCAAGAGACTGAACGATAGGCTTACAGGAAATCAGAGGGTGGAGGAAGGATGTGAGCCGATGTCTACAGGGGTGGAATTTAAGACGAGATGGTGGTAAGTATGAACACAAAGAAGAGATAAAAGGGGGGCAGGGGTTGCCTTTGGTTGGGGCTTTGAGGGTTTGAGGGAGGCTGGGGATGGGCGGATGGATAACATTGCCCAAAAGTGGGGGGAGGGAAGGGTAGCATATGAACACAGGAGAGGGTCAGGTGTTGGTGGAGAGTAAAATGCCGAGAAAATCATATCAAAATATAATAAAGAGGGTTACCTGTTTAGAATGCTTGGAGGGGAGGGTCTGATGCAGGACGGGCTCCTGGGGAATGTCTAAATGCTCATTCTGCCAGAGTGGGTGACACCATGGGATAGAAACCCAAGTAGTGAGAGTGGGGGTGGACCCACATCCTGGGGAGGACTAATGCCATCAAATAAAGGGAACTGTATCCCTCGAGAGAAAGGGTGGCTCCCAGGGCATTGGGGCAGTTGAGCAAGTTAGACCCTGAACACTATTCCATCTATATCTGGAAGCGGCTCCTTGGGAAATGGAGGCTGGCTGTCACTGTGGGCACCAAGGTGGAAGGGAAAATGGACGTTAAATGTGTGTAACCAAGGTAAATGGGGGGTAAGAGAGGAGTTTCGTGAGAGTACACAAGGATGGATATAAAACATGTAATATTACAGCATAACATATAGGAGATGACAGACTGATAATGTAAACCATAATGTAAAACATAGGATAACTAAGAATGTAAAAAACTGTGTATCCTAAAGTATGCACCACAATGTAAGCACAAATGTCACCTTGTTTGAAAGCTATTGTCTCAGACTCTGTACATTACGTTAAGTAAATATGATGTGAATAGGGTGTAAGAGTATCGCTGTGGAAGGGAAAGGTTTTGTGGTGGATGTATGCGAGTGCTGTATACTATATATATGCATTGCTGTGGTCTAGGGGTCCTGTGAAGAGAAGCTCAATAATTAGGGGGGGAGGGGAAAGATAGGATGTAGAATTTTTTCCAAGTCAACACGTATTCTTTATCTAACCTTTAAACCCACCGCTATATGCCATTTCCTAGTAAGGGACCCTGACATTATATTGGGCTTCAAATTTCAGGGAGTTCTGGACCACAGAGTGGTTCAACAAAGGCAATGGAGGAATACTGGTATGGGACACCATTGACAGGGGATATATGGCTGACAGGGAGCTGTACAGAACATATGTCCAGGGTGCATGGCAATGTTTGGATATACTCATAGTGGCAACAATTAAAAACCACAGCAGGGGGGTACTGGGTTCCTGGCCAGTGGTGCTCTGTTGTGGTCTCTAGGGGAGCAGCAACAGTCTCCCAGGTGCAGCGGCGGGGACGGGGAGGGAGTGAGGGTTCAACAGTGAGCCCATAACGCTAATGACTATGCTTGGGAGCTGATAAGCCTAAAATAAGAACAAGGCCTAGAGCAGCATTGTGCCTGGGAATTTCCTCCTGTCAGCCTTCATGTTACTTAAATGTGGCCAGTCTCGAAGCCAAACTCAGCATGTAAATGCAATGCCTTCCCCCCAGCGTGGGACATGACACCCGGGGATGAGTCTCCCTGGCACCGAGGGACCACTATCAACTACCAACTGATGATGCAACTGGAAAATGACCTCATACAGAAGGTTCAACGCGGATCAGCGGAATATCCCTGTCTACATAAAATAACATGACTTTAAAATGCTGTTTGACCTAAAGTAAGGGGGAAATGGAAAGGAGAAATGAGTTTATATGGCTACGAGTCTCTAAAAAAGAGTCTGGAGGCTGTCAGAAGGATTGCCCTTATGCACAACTGAGCAAAGTCAGAGAGACAGATAAAGCAGATACAACCCCCAGATATTGGTTCCCTCGAGGGCTAAAGAAACCCATGGGAGTTATGGTCATGGCCGATGGGGTTAACTACCAGGTCAGATGGCCCCTCTTTGGAACTGGTGTTTATGTGTGACGAATCTGGACTCAGATGGGATCTCTCTTCATAAGACTTTCATGCTAATGTGCTGGAGATGCAGTTAGTTTCGGGGTTTAAGATATATTTAGGGGATTTGAATCTCTGGACTGACAATGTGATAGCCAGGTCCTGAGCCTCAACAGACTCCAGCACCTACAATCTGACTTATTGGGCTCACCACACTCAGCTAAGATGGAGATGAAGAAGGACAACCACCACACCATGGAGCCTAGAGTGATTACAACTGAAAGTGGGAGGATTGCATCCAGCATCCAGGTGGAATCTGAGCCTCCTCTTGACATAGAGGTGCAATGGACACAAACAATCCAATGTCCACATAGAAAAGGTGGCATTGGATTAAGAAAAGTGGACATGATGGCTGATGGGTATGGGGAAAGGCAGGAAGAGATGAGAGGTGGAGGCGTCTTTGGGACATGGAGCTGCCCTGGATGGTGCTTCAGGGGCAATCACCGGACATTGTAAATCCTCACAGGGCCCACTGGATGGAATGGGGGAGAGTGTGGGCCATGGTGTGAACCGTTGACCATGGGGTGCGGGGGTGCCCAAAGATATACTTGCCAAATGCAATGGCTGTGTCATGATGATGGGAGGGAGTGTTGCTGAGGGGGGGGAGAGGTGGGGTGGGGGGGTAGGGTTCAATGGGACCTCATATATATATATTTTTAATGTAATATTATTACAAAGTAAATAAAATAAAATTAAATTTAAAAAAATTATAGGGGATTCCCAAATGCAATGCTCCATACCTCCCACATTTTCCCACATTGACAACATCCTTCATTAGTGTGGTACATGTGTTACAATTGATGAACACATTCTGGAGCATTGTCACTAAGTGTGGATTATAGTTTACATTGTAGTTTACACTATCTCCTACGCAATTTTGTAAATTATGACAAGATGTATAATGGTCTGTATCTGTCATTGCAATCCCCAGGTCCTGAAAATACCCCCATATTACACCTATTTTTCCCTCTCCCTCCCTTCAGAACGTCCAGCGGCCACTGCCTGCACATCAGTGATAGAAGTTCTTCCATTGCCAGAATCACAATATGTCTACAGTAGAATAATGGTAAGTCTTCTGCAGTCCATTTTTCATTCCCAAAAGCTGAGGATTCTGGGATGGTAATGCCCACTTTGCCTCTAATTGATGAAGGCGTATCATAATTATGATGGGATTATCTTGCTTGCAGTTTCAGACTCTCTCTGTTTCATGGGATGTGTGTTGCCCATTATCATCTCCTTGTTAGTTGTCATCAGTGAGTCCAATGAATTGGGGAGAAGGTGTATCAACTCTCTTGAGATTCAGGGCCCAACTGACACATGGACAGCCTAAAGATTTAAGTCTCTTGGACACGCACCTATCAACTCTTGCACTAACTGTAGATTCAAATAGAAGAGGTAGAAGGGCCATGTGTAGGGAAACTACTTTATGTCAGGAGATTTGATAGGAGCAAGAGGTATTTTGTTAAATAAGAAATGTATGGTCCCTGCCCTCAGAAATCTTACATTTGAGTGCCCTCTCATAGTATATTCCTTTTTAATGTGTATATTTGAGTGGTTGTACTTCTTGCAATCCAATAATCCTTTATATGTACTCTCCTAAATTAATAACATATCACAAACCAAACGTATTTCTCACCATGCCTGGTCCTCGAGAAGCCTGAAGGAATCCCTTTAACATTTCTGGTAAGACAGGTACACTAGTAACAAACTGCCTTAAATTTTTGCTTATCTGGATTGAGTTTGTGAATGCACTAAGCCAGGACATCCTTCTTTCAAGGAATGTGTCCATGTCCCCAGGTGGGAGGCAGCTAAGAAGCATCAAGTCACAGCCAGTGCCAGACTCAGCTGCACCCGTTGCTAGGATCCCAGCTACTCACAGAGGGTCCTCCCAGAGTCATTCTGGCTACTGTGCTGATACTAAGGGGTCATGACTTGCCTTGAGTTCTTCATTAGTTCTGGGCATGATCCTCACCTGGTTGTGAAGGCTCCAGCCTTGTGCCCAGATACCTATTACACATAATCCAGACATATCTGTCTCCATATTTGTCTCTTTCTCACACCTGTCCAATGGTTTGAACACATCTCTCTCCTTGTCATTATCCTCCTCATCATCATCACCATAATCACACATCAAATTCTCTTTCCTGCCATCTGCTTTGGCTGGGATAGAGAAGAGAGATGGGACCAGATGGACACAAGGCCTTGTATGGGGTGGAACCTGGAAATCTGTGGTTTTAACATGGGGACAGAGAAATCAGAATAGGCATGCTTGAAATCCACATCCCATGAAGCCTTGAGCAAGCTTCATGGTCACCTGGTGAGAGCATAAGCCATTTGGTATGACTGCTTTTTCCTGGTGTGAGGGTCTGTCAGAGATTGAATCATGTACTCTCCAGAAGAATCGGCATTCCTATGGTTGACCCCATTAAATAATAAGACCTTTTGAAGTTCCTATTATTAGTTAAAAAGTGTGGAATCATTTGTGAGTAGGCTCTGTAAAAATCCTATTAGGTGAAGTCAAATTAAATTAGAGAGGGCCTTAATCCATATGGCTGAGGTCCTTATAGACAAAGGAACTTGGACATAGAGACAAAAGTCAGAAACCAAGAGAAACCAGAGAGAGAGAGAAAAGGATTGTCATGTGATGGAGACAGAAATGCACCTACAAACCAAAACAGAATATTACAGACTCTAGGAGAAGACAAGCACTGACTACTCCTTGAATTTAGACTTCTAGCCTCCAAACCTGTGAGCCAAAACAGTTCTGTAATTTAAGCCCACCAGTGCTCTTGGGGCAGAATCCCAGCTGGGACATCTCAGCCCTGCTCCAAGAGCATCAGGTCTGAAGTTTCTGTAACTACAGGTGTCAGAAGATCAGAATTGTGTGGACAGTGAAGTTTTAACATTTGGGAGATATGTTAATGAACATATACAGATGCCTGCAACCCCACTTGCCATGGGCACATACATCTTGATCTTCACATCCAACCTTAATTGACAAGGTGTCCCTCCCCTCACATAACAGTACAACATCACCAACAGTATGACCATTTGAAATGATTTTATGAATCCTAAAAAGAGCAAGATTATGTTTTTAAACTAATCTATTCCTGTGGGTGTGATACCTTTTGATTGCATTAATTTAACTGAGGGTCCTTAGATTAGATTACTTGGTAAGATTGCTTCAGTCCTTTTGATTGGACTGTTTCAGTGAGGCCTGACTCAGATTGCATCTCTGCCCCCTTCCTGAGTCTGATATAAATGGAAACACAGAGATACATATGCAGACATAGGACAAGTACTTTGCATTATTTGATCTTGCCATGAGAGACTGAGGAAGGAGGCCCAGGAAGAGACAAGCCCTATACCAGATTTTCCTGCAGCTGCAGAAAGGCAGAGACCTTGGCAGAGATCAGGGGCCTTCATGTTTCACCTCTTGGCAGGTGACTTTGGTGAGAAAGCAAGTGATATGGTGCCTCAAGATGGATTTTTCATGGTCTTGTAGGCTTTTCACCCAAATAAATCCCCTAATAAAGGCCAGCCCATTTCTGATACTTTGCATTGGCAGCTCTTTGGTAAAGTAAGACACGTGGCCTATGGGGTCTGGCCCAGCCCCATGCTCATGCTGTCCACCAGTCTGGCTGCTCTCCCCACCACCCCTCTCTGGCCACCTGCACAATTCCCAGTGACTCACCGTGCTGTCATCTCCTCCAGGAAGCCTGCCTTGATGTGTCCCTTCTGGAGTGGGTGACTTTCTGTGTTCCCATAAAACGTTTTAATGTCTCTGTGTCACCAATTACCATATTGTTATGCCCAACTCTGCCGCTCCCCTGCTGTAAGCTCCAACAGCACAGACAGTACCTGACACCCTGTTCCCTGGTGCCAGGTACCCGAAAGGCACTCAATAAAGGTTTGTTGAGTGACTAAAAATCTTTGAGGCAGTAGAAAGAAAACAGATTTAGAAGGCGTTCCCAGCACTACCTCTGAGCTATAGACCATCAGGCTGATCACTGCATGCCTTAAACAGGCCAAGGTCATGCCCACTTCAGGGCCCTCTGCCTGCAGGGCTATTCCCTGTAACTCACCCACCTCCTCAGGCTCTTCTGTAAGGCACAGACTTTGGGGTAAGTGTGCCTTAGGTTGAAACTCACAGCTGGAGCACATCACAGTCTTGTGTCAGGATCCAGCCCCTGTTTTCTTGAAGGCAAAAAGAAGCCAGTGATTCCAATCAGGAGGGTGTGTTGGGGAATAAAGAAGGGGAGCTGAAAGCTCCTAAAGAGCTTTGACTAGGGAGGTCCCCTCCCCCAGTGAGCAGGCCAGGGGGAAAGGCCCTGCTCAGGAAGAGGAATGGGGCAGAGCAGTGAGCTTGATTCCACATCGCAGGCTGGGCTTGCTCCCTTAGAGCTGTAGGACTTGATGCTGCTGCTGCCTGCTCACCCATCAATGTGCAGCAAGGTCAGGGAGGGCACACATGACACCCCAGGTGTGGACTGTGGGGCTGGGGTCAGAGGAGGAGAGGACACAAGGTGAGCAGGTGGAACTGAGGAAGATGCTGGAGACAGCTGTTGCTGGGCAGTAGCACCCACTCTTCTCACCCCTGCCCACAGACTCATACATGGGCACAGGAGAAGATGACAAGCTGATAGTAAGGGGGTCCCCAAGGTTCCAGGACCATGCATGACTGGGGACAGCCCAGCACCAACTTGAAATGACATGCCTGGGGTCAGAGGGGCTCTGGGCACCTCAAAATGGGCTGAGCACCTCCCTGGAGTAGAAGCGCACAAGGAGAGAGGCCTCAGTCTCCTCCTCAGCACTTTGGGTGTTTAGAGTGTGTCATCCGCAATGGTAGCACAGACTCAGGGAAGTGTCCATTCAGCCTGGTCCTTCTGTGATGACCCACTGCTCTTCCAGGGGCCCAGGAGAGACGCTGCCTTGAGGAGTGTCAAAGTGTGTGATCACTTTTGTGGATATCCCACCAGGAGCTGCAGTGCTAATACTGGCCAGCAGGGGTCAGGCAGCCTCATCACCAGCTGTGCCCACTGTGCCTGCTGAGACCCTGGAGACTGAGAGAGTCATCCAGAGGACTTTCTGGACATCCACCTGCCTCAGACACAACATGTACCTCCTGTCATTAGCATCCATCTCCAAATTCTGGGCTGGCAGAGGCTGGTAAAGGGCGCCAGAGGTCATCTCAGGTATTCATTCAGCACCTGTGCACCAAGCACTCATGCTACAACAAGATCTGTGCTTGGTCCTGGCTGTGGATGAAAAGAACCCCAGAGGCCCCCACCCAGCAGGAGGTGGACAAAAGCATGAAAGCAAAGACAAGTGCATGAAAAGAGCAAGTGCTATAGAGAAGGCTAAGCAGGGTGCTGCAAGGAGGGCTATGGGACCACCAGGTGAGGGCCTGGAAGGACACACTGAGGTGACACTTACACTGTGACCAGAATGCCAAGAAGGAGCTTCCTGAGAGGAGGCTGGAAAGGCAGCTGCTGGGGGCAGTGCCTCCACTGAGGCTCAGCTGGGCAGAAGCTGCTTCCCAGACCTGATGTGCTGACCTGCAGGATTCATGTTAAGTGAGAGAGAGACCAAGAGAGGCAGAGTTCACTCACAGGGAGAGCAGTGAAGACAGAACAGCCTTTTGTGTAAGTTATAGGAGGGACGTCCTGATACTTAGCCATTTTATTTTGTTTAGCAGCAAATCACTTGGCCAGGACTCAGTGCAAGGGGAATATATGAGGCTGCTCATACCTGGAAGCAGAGATGGCAGGACCCAGGGCACAGGCAGCCCCCACAGAGGTTGAGAGGAGGCACTTGCAACTGACTCTAAATATAAAGGGAAGCCTCTGGAAGGATTCTGGCCCAGCAACAATGGCTGAATTTCATCTCATTACAGCCACATCATGGTAGAGGCTGAGGCAGCAATCCAGGAGAGGAGGTTAGCTTCCTAAGATCACACAGCCCTCCCCAGCCCTGTTTTGAGTTGTATTCTGGCTATGTCCATCCCCTTCCTGTTTATTCCATGTCTGCCTGTGTATTAGATACATGGGAAGCAAGACTGTGGAGTTTGCAGTGTTCTCCCCACAGACTCGATGATGTCCCCAGGAAGCAGATGCTAGAATGAGTCCCACTGCATCAGCGAGGAGACTGGGGAGGCCTCAGCGATTAGTCTGGGGTCACAAAACCAAAAGGAAGGAGTAGCCAGGTCTGAACTCAGCTGGGTCTCCTCATATCTGGGGGCCAAGCTGCACACAGGCCTTCCCAGGTAGCTGTGGGGAGGGACATGGTGGCAGAACTGTGTCCAGTTACAAGGTGATCTATGTGAGGAGGATACACAGACAGACATGCAGAGGGACTTTTGTGGAGTTCTTACAGTTGAGGGGCCCAGGTAAGGGGAACTAAGGAGGTGACCTCACTTCCTGGGTGAGAGGTCACAGCAGAACTTGGAACTCTGGTAACCAGGCACCCAGATTCCACAGGCAGCCCCTTCCCAGCTCACTTGGCAGGAGACACCCAAGAGGGCACTATGTTCTCCTGCTGCATTCCCAATTCATGAGGCTCCAGACTCAACCACACCAGGAATGAGTCCTTTAGCCATCGCTTTCAACACTGGCTCAGGCCTCAGCCACAAGGCTTCTGGTCATCGGCCAGGAGGTCCCCAAAGGAAATGTGGGGTGGCCCAGGGCCAGTCAATTCAGCACATGCCCCTACTGTGCTCCTGCCTGGGCAGCCCCACTTCCCATCCAAATCCCAGTGAGTTTGAGTCATGAGCACTGGGGCCAGCCTGGGAAGGAGCAGGAAGTCAGGGATGGGAACCCAGTAGGTGCTTCCCTGTCACCTGCCGGGTCATGACTGGAAGGCACCACTTTGGACCAGTAATAACCCTGAGCGCTCAGCTGTTATCTGCTCTCCAATGGGGCTGGAGGGGAAGGCAGATGCCCAACTGGAACTGATCTTGGTCCCAGCCCAAACAGGGAACAACTTCCCTTGTGGAGAGGGCAGGCCACTAGCTCACTTCCTTGGCCTGGCTCCTGGGCAATGTCTTCCCAGAGTTCTATGCAGGTGGGCAGTGAGGAGCTGGAGGATGGCCTCATCTACAGCATCTCTCTGCAGAAGATACAGGCCTCTCATGGCCCAGGAAAGAGCCAGTGCTGGTTCCAGGTAGGAACAGGTGCCAACTGGGGTCCTGAAACAGTGGGGGAGCACTGCAGGGCCTGTCTCCCACCCTGGCCATTCCCTGGCTCTCTCTCCCAGGGCTTTAACCCCTAAGTGGCCCAATACCCCACTTCCTGAGGAATCTGGGCCCCCACCAATCACCCACCACACTGCCATTCCATAGGCCAGAGGGCAGGTCACTTCAAATGGTTAAAGGAACAGCAGAGAGGAGTCTTTTCTATGGGTTTCCCTTCAAGGTAGGCTGAGGGGTGGGCTCACCTCACACATGTGTGCTTTCTGCTGCTGTATTTCTGTTTCCACTGCCTGGTCCCATGTCCCCAGCAGCAGTCATCATGACTGTCCTTAAAAGTCTGCTTCAAGCCTGACTGCTCCTCTCACTTAAAAGGGATCTTGCCATGTCGGGTATCTGTCTCCTTCACCTTCCCAGGTCAGGTGCTGAGGCCTGACTTGGCTGCCCAATATTCCAGAAGGGAGGCAGCTTCGAGCAGTGATTTAGCCTTGGTGCTGCTGGACCTTGAATGGTCCTTCCCTGTGGCCGTCAGCACTGCTGCCCTGAACACCTCCCACATGCCCCAAAGCACTGATCCCTCCTGCCCCTGGCAGAGGCTCCCAGGAAAGGGATGGCTGAACAGAGGACACACAGACATCACTCTCAAGCACAAGGGCCAGAAAACTTCCCTAAGGGTAGAGGAATTCAGTTACGACCCTCTGTCTCTGTAGGCAGGAGCGTCCCTGCACCCTGCCTGGAACTGGGTCTTTTCATTTTCCTTCATTTTCCTGATCTGGGGTCAGGGTGGCAAATGGCACAACCTTGTGACTCTGACCCTATGAGCAGTGGAGTCCTGAAAGTCAATTACTGACCAGGTGGGTCTGCTGATCCCTGAGGCATCTGTTCAGATCCTCGGGCCTGCAGGGGTCTTTCTCCCCCAGGGACACTCCAGGCATCTGCCCTTTGCTGGGTCTAGGATCTCATTTTTCAGTTATTTCCTCACTTCAACTTCAATTGCAAGGCCAAGGACCTTCCTCTGCTAGAAGCACCCATGACCCCCTCAGCCTCAAGTCACTCAGGGCTTGGGGACAGCAGGTCTGCCCACAGCCCCAGCCCCACCTAAGGGTCCACAGTTCTCACTCTGACCCCACGTGCCTCCTCTGGTGTTCCCTAGAGGAACAACAACTCAACCCTCACAAGGGAGGAGAACCCCGTGGTATGCACAGTCAAGGCAGGCAATTGGGAGAAGCTGGTGGAGCACCTGGTGCCCGCCTTCCAGGAGGGCGACCTCATGTACATCAACATCTTCCTCGGAACATACCGGGTCTTCACCACCACCAAGCATGTCCTGCACTGGGTGTTCCACAGGTGAGAGCCAGCCCCATCCCTGGCCACTTGACTGCTCTGCCCCCAACATGCTTGTGTCTCAGAAATGTCATTTCACCCACTGGCCTCAGTTTCCTCCTTGGGAATGGGAGCAGTTAAAGGAAAAGCCTTCAAGGTTGATGGTAAGAACTACTGGGGAGAACCCATGGAAAGTGCTTCCCCGAGCCTGGCTCAGTGGACAGGGTGGCTGGAGGGGCAGTGTTGTTCTTAGGCAGGACTTTCCTCTTCCCAGTGAAGAAGCTCACAGCCACTCCCCCTTACCCACCCCAGTTTTCTCATTTCTAAAGGAGGTTTCAGTGCCTCCTTCCTTGGTGTTGTCAGAGCAGGGATCATTGTAGGCCACCAGAGGGGTCCAGAATCACCCTAGGTCTGAGAAGGTGCTGCTTAGGACTAAGTCCTTTACCAAGTATACATCAAGTGTCTACTAGGTGCAGACACTTTCTGAAGCATGTAGCTTCATGCAGTGAATAAAGCAGACAAATGTCCTTGCTCTTCTGAGTTCCATTTGAGTTGGGGCTGCAGGCAGTAACACGAGTCATCTTAAGCAGGGAGTACACTCAGTAAGTTAGCTGTGACATGCGCACGGTCTCTCCTAGATATGGATGTAAATGCCATGGCAGTGGTGAGCATGACATTTGTCTTGACATAAAAAGTGAGTGCACTTTGGGAAAGGGGCAGGGGTTCTCCTCACCTGAGACCAGTGTGGGGAGTTGGGTGGTTGGTGGCAGGGAAGGGCTGGGAAGAACACTGGACCCTACTCCTTCTATGGCCCTCCTGGAGGGCTGAGTCCAGAGGGATTTCCTCCCAGTTGGAAAGGAGTCAGAGGAAGCTGTGGGTGGGATTCTGGGGCACTGGTTGCAGAGGACCCTGTGGGATCATTGTTGGTCCTTGAGAGGGCCCTTCCCCACCACAGCTCCAAGACCCTAAAACACCATTTCATGCAGACCCATGAGAGGAGGTGGTGAGCAGCCTGCTCTAAATCTGCCATGGACCTCAGTCCTGTCTGCCTCCTGCAGGGATGGCAGGGCCAGCTGTGCCCCTGTCATTTGGAAGGGCATTGTCAGTGGGAAGAGTAGACAGGTGACACATGGCAGAAGATGAGGCAGCTTCTTAGACCACAAGTTACTGGGTGGGAGCCAGGAGGGCCCAGCACAGGACAGACCCTGTCCCCTCCTCACTCACATATTGATTAAGCTCCTACTGTATGTCAGTGCCAGACTAATAACAAACCAGTCCAAACCCTTCCCTGTCCTTAAGGGCTTTATGACCCAGTGGGAGAGTCCCAGGGAGGCAGTGTGGCAGACAGGCCACTTTCAGACTCTACTGCCACCCACCTGCCCTCAGCACCCTCTCTTCCCTGCTGGGTACCTGGTTGGACAAGTACCCTGAAGATTTCTTTCAACCAGCAGCCTCTCCCTGCCTCAAGCTGCTGGTGGGCTATGCCCAGGTTCATTTACCTGGCTCTGCCCTGGAGCACCACGCCGAGGTTCTGCTTTCACAGATGAGTCATCCTGAACCCACTGAGGCAGACCCAAATGGTGAGGAGGCTCAGGGTGGTAGCGTGTGAGGTTGTGGGCTGGGGGCCAGGGCTTGATCACATAAGCAGGACCTCCCAGAGATTGCTCTTGGGCCAGGAGCAAGGAGGATCCTCAGTCTAGTCTCCTGGGAGACTGCAGTCTGGGCACAGTTTTTTGGGCTGGTTATCCCCTAGAAGTAATGGGATCTTCTCTGTATTTGAAAGACACTTGGAGCCATTCATAGAGTCAAACCTAACTCTTCTCCAGCTCACTTGTCAGCTCCAGAGCTCAAAATGCCTCCAGAGCAAACTGTGGCACCAATTCCACCATCTTCAGCAGACACAGGGGAAATTCCAAAGGCTGATTTGGCTCCATCACCACCTCCACCACTACCTATGGAAGTAGCACATATAACCACTCTGCAGGTAGAGCCAGCTCCATCCCCAGATGGAGCCCCTGCTGCCAGACTGGAGGAAGTCACATCGCCATCTGCAGCACAACTTCCTGAGCTGGAGGCAATCTCACCACTGCCTGCAGTGCCACCTACACAGCCTGCACCAGTGTCCGTTCTGGAGGCACAGCCTATTTTTTCACCTTCACCAGTACCACCTCTCGAGGGGAAGGCATGTCTGGCAGAACCACCAGAGCCACTGCCAGAGCTAAAGTCAGCAGCAGGGCAGGTTACACCATCAGAACCTTCCAGCCCCTGGCCTGAGACCTCAGAGAACCTGCTGAGTGAGGAGAAGGCTAACCTCCTGGCTTTCCCTCCTGAACTGGTGGCACAGCAATTGACACTGATGGATGCGGTGAGCAGCTGGGATTGGCAGGGTGGATTTGGGTGGATCTTCCTCCCAGGATCTGCCTTAGCATACCCTGACCCAGAATCTTATGATATTGTTCCAAAGCCTGGTTCCACTCCCAACATTGTAACCTGAGCGAGTTTATTAATCCCAAACCTGCACTTCTCTCTAGAGAGTAGATATAGGACACTAAACATACCTGCCATACACATAGACTGTGAAGATTACATGAGAGCAAAGAAATAGAACCTGCACTTCTCTCTAGAGAGTAGATATAGGACACTAAACATACCTGCCATACACATAGACTGTGAAGATTACATGAGAGCAAAGAAATAGAAAGCCTTGGGGGGGGGGGGCTTGGCCATTGGGCATTGAAGGGAGCTCAAAGAGGTGCAACCAGCTCCATGGGTGGCCTTCTCTCTGCAGGGGGTCTCCACAGCATTGATACTAATATGACCCTGATGTGCACTGAATCCTTTGGCAGGCACCCAAAGCCTATGGCCCCCACAGGGCCATGCTCATGACTGCTAGCTGGCCCAGGAGGCATTACCAGGAGGACCCATGGTACCACCTGGGCCTGAGGAGGCTTGAGGCACCTCCTGTGCTGGAATTTGTGAGAGGGACTTGAAAGTGCAGCTCTCTCTTCCCCTCTAGGCTTGGGCCCTGGGTCACTTGAGTGCTAGGTCTCCTCAGGGACAGAGAACACACTCTGTCCTCAGCCTGCTGAGATCCAGCTGAGACCACTGGATCCTGGCCTGGGTCTTGAGGGTCTTCAGGATCTAAGGTGCATGGGTGTGGGGCTGGCTGACATCTCCTCTCCCCAGGAGCTGTTCAAGAAAGTGGTGCCCTATCATTGTCTGGGCACCACCTGGTCCCAGCACAATGAAAAGGGCCAGGAGCATGTAGCCCCCACCGTCTGTGCTGTCATCACCCAGTTCAACCATGTGACCAACTGCGTCATCACAACCTGCCTTGGGGACCAGAGCATGAAGGCTCAGGACAGGGCCAGGGTGGTGGAGCACTGGATCAAGGTGGCCAGGGTTTGCTCAGGGGACCCTCTCTGTAGTTCTGGAGCCCCCTCTATGCTCTTATCGACTGTCAGTCTTTGAGGCCCTCCCTGGCCTGTAGCAGAGCCCTACGATATCCTCACCTCCCACCCATGCTACTCCCTCAGGTTGAGTGTGGGTGTGCCTGTCTGGGTCCACAGCATGCCCTCAGGGTCACTCTGTGTGTCTGTCTCATTCTAGAGGGGAGATGTCAGCTGAGGGTCTGAAACTAGAGCCGGGGGGTGCCCTTACCCCATCTCACTGCTCATTCTTTCTCCCTTCCCAGGAGTGCCAAACCCTCAAGACCTTCTCCTCACTCTATGCTATCCCCTCTGCTCTTGAAAGCCAATCAATTCACCGTCTTAAGAAGACATGGGAGGAAGTTTCCAGTTGGGCAGGCCACTTGTGGGACACCAGATTGGACCAGGGACCTTGTGGGGGCTGCACACTGCCCTTCAGGGGGCTTGGGAGGCAGTGGTTCCTGGGCAATGGCCAGGTGAGCTGAGGCTCTACGTTGATGAGATCAACTATTCTACCTCAGCACTGGTTGCTTCCTCTGCCAGTTAGAGTTGAACCAAATGGGACCATGTTAAATGCTTGCTTGTCAGCACCACCCTCTATCCATTGACATTTACACATATCAGAACCAGATGCTCATGAAATGGGATGGGGTACCTCATTGTGCCCACTGCAGAGCCCAGCTCCCAAGTCCCATGATGTCCTGTAACACTCAGAGCTGCCTAGGTTCAGCACCACCCACTCAGGCAGTCTGAGTCCCAGCTGGCTAAACTAAAATGGATTAGCCTTTACAGCCTCCTACCCACTCCTACCTTTCTCCTTCCTTCTTGCCCTCCCTCAGGGACAGCTTCCACCTCTTTCAGATGCTATCTGAGTTTGTCTCCAATGAGAACAACCTCTCACAGAGCTGTGAGTTAATCATTAAGGTAAAGAGGAGGCTGGAGGGTCAGGGCTCTGGTGGTGGGATGTTAGTTTTTCACTAAAAGTTTCTTTGAACAAATCCAGTCTGGCCTATTCTGAAGATGTAGAGGAATATGCCTGCTTTGTGTGCTGCTTGGTGTGCTGGTGTAGAGGAATATGCCTGCTTTGTGTACAATGTGCTGGTGCATTGTAGTGCAGTAGGCTGTTGTTCAGTGGAGGTGGCTGGGACATTCCAGGAGGAGATGATGAACTGGCAGGATGAGAAGTCTCCATCTGAGTGGGAGGGTTTCATAACTGCCTTGTGACTAATGACATGTGTGCCAGAGAGCTAAGAGAAATATTTAGGAGACTGGAAACCATGGCCGTCCTTCCTGAGCATAACTAGAAGCTTTCACATTAAAGAGGAAGCAAAATTTCAATGCTAAGTACTTTTGGCAGCATCCACCCTACCTGAGTAATCAGACCTGGAACCATGGAGACCCATTCCTGAGTGGATGCCAGACTTGTCTGCACACAGAATGTCCTGAGTGGACCTCTGGAGAGGGGATGCCTTTGGTATGGCTTCAGGCAGACTTTGGGGTCTCCACTTCTCTTGGCTGGAGCAGGAAGGTGCTGCTCAACTCAGCCTCCAGAGACATTCCATCCTCAAGCTCCAAGGCTGGGATGTTATGTGGCCAAACCCACACTCAGAGGCTGGGAGAACCAGACACCAGTTAGTGGTGGTTGGTGGTGGGGTGAGGTCAGCTCAGATGTGGCCTCCGTCTGGGGAACAGATGGTGTCCTCTGATGCCCTGAGTGAATCGGTCCAAGTTGACACCCACATGGGGCTCTGTGTCCTCATGTGGAGATGAGGCATGACCATTTAGTGTTGCCACCCTCACAGTGAGGTGGTGAAGCTCAAGGGAGAAAAGGAACGTGGTTGAGCATTCTTATGACTCTGAGGGGTAAAGCATGATGGCCAGAGCATCTTTGCTGCTAGCATGCAACTCTAAGCCCTCTGGACTCCTGATGTGGCTGTTCAGGTCTCTATCCTTACACCAGAGATAGAGGCCCAGGGAGGCCAGTCCTCTTACACAAGATCATGCAGGGGATATCAGGCATATGATGGAAGCAGATGTCCACCTTTCCACTTGATTCAGGTGTCCAAGACCCCAGGGACAATAGTGAGGGAGAGAGGGCCTCACTGACCTAGTTCTCAACCTTCGCAGGAGGAGATCTCCAAGTTTTCAACCCAGGAGATGAAACCCAAAAGAACCCAGAAGAAGGAGCAGCAGAAAGAGATGGTGAATGTGAATGAGGTTGGGAGGGTCAGGGAAAGGTGACCTCAAAGTCAGCATGGGGACCTTCCTTGAGTCTTTCCCTCTGGACCCGTACACCTGGAAAGCCTCCCTTCAATGTCCCTGGAACCTTTAGGACTGTGAGCAGTGGGAATCCTGGGGGACTAGTTGCAGCCAGTCAGGATAAGGACCTGTAAGACCTGACACAGAGTGGATGGGGGGGGAGGGGATTAAACTCGGTGACTTAAGAAAAACCTGTGCTGGGAAGGGATTGCAAGGGAGTTTGGGGTCCTTGGAGTCTGGAAGTGAAATTAGGGGGTGTGAGTTAGTGTCCAACACTGTCCAGGGAAGGTTGTGTGGTCCTAGAAGTCTGAGACTAAGTAGCATTTAGGGCATGGTCTGGGGCACACCTCAGAGCCTGTGTTCATCCCCACCCTACCCAATGCCACAGGGTGTCATCGAGAGTGTTGTCCCATGCCTGGGGACATATCTCACCCAATTTTTGATGGTGGACAATGCAATGCAGGAATATTTAGAAGTAAGTGAGCCTGGGGGCAGGGGCAGGGTGGGAAAGGGAGCCTGAGGCTTGGAAGGAGAGGCCATTCCCTGAGCCCTGAGTTCTCAGCTGTGGGCATACGGGGTCTCCTGAACCCTCACAGCCTCCCTGGGGCTGGAGTGCCATGGCCTTCTTGCAGACAAGTAAAAGGAGACTGGTCCAAGGGCCCATCTCTCCACTGTCATCAGAACCTTGGACTAGAAGTTCTCTCTGTCTCCACTCCTGATGCCCAGAGTCTGCCTGGTTCCATCCCTTATCTTGACTGCCTGTTCATGTTGAACCCTGCAGTAATGCAGAGTGACAGGGGCTCAGGTGTGATGATGAGCATGGCAATGAATGCGGGCCCCTTCATGATGGAGGCAACTCTGTCTTCCAGGGAAGGATGGTCAATTTTGAAAAAAGGAGGAAGGTGAGTAGCTGTGGCCATCACTGCTGGGGTGGGCTGGGGTGGGGTGTGGGATGGAACACAGAGACCCTCCTGGGCAAGACACCCCCAGACTTCATGCAGCTTCCTCTTAGCTTGATGGGGAGAGTTTGAGGAGAAAGGACAAGACCAAAGCCTCCTTCTCAAGGGTGAAGGATAAAGTTGGATGAAGGACAACTTCATGGAGGATCAATTGTGTGAACTCAGCTCTGAGGGCAGTTAGAGACTGGAAGGGAGTGGCGGGATTGGGGAAGCCACAGGAGCAAAACAGTCACTGGCCCCTATCCCACCCAGGAAGACCACCCAGGCCTCGGCAGTGACTGTTCCTTCCCTCTGGCCCTAGGAAAACCAGATGATTGCTGAGCTCCAGCAGCTCCAGGCAGGCTCCTGCTACGACTCCCTTATGCCGAGTGAGAAATTTGGGGCCTGGTTTGGGGACATGAAGCAACTCAGCAAGAAAGATAGGTGAGGTCAAGACAGCATCAGGCCACTATAGCTGTGAGATCACCGCGGAGGATCCTGGGTCAGCATAGGACCTGTTGCCTGAGGACAGCTGTGTACCCAAATGCCAACTGCTGTCCAGACACTGGGAGGGAGATCTGAGGTGTGGCTCCTGGGACCCTACAGCCACCATTCTGCCCTGTAGCTACCACCTGTCTTGTGAGCTGGAGCCCCCATCCCAGTTGGCCAGTAAGAACTTGAAGGACAAACACCACCTGGAAGTGAAGTGAAGAGTGAAGAGTGAGTTCCCCATCAAGGGTGGGCAAGTATGGGCTGGCTCAGGACTCATGGAAGCTTCAGGCTAAGTGTGGGTTTGGGGAGCCTGACAGTTTAACCTGGGGGCCCCAACTCCACTCCCAACCAAGCCTGTGAGTTGGATGTGTTGCCCCATCCCTGGGCCTGTTTCCTCTTCCGTGAAATGGGGTGATGCATGATCTCCAAGTGAATCAGAGTCCCTGTCTACTATTAATGGAATGACCCCTTAGCAAGGTGCAGTGGTAGCAGGGGACAAGTTTGGTTGCATTCCAGGGGAGGCCCCCAAGGTAAGCTGACCTATCCATCTAGCTGCCAGGCCCCTGACACTGAATCCAGTGGCAGTAGCAACCCCTACTCCAGTTTCCAGCTCCACAGTGGGGATGCAGCTGATTCACCCCACACACACGAGGCTGGTTCCTCCAGCTCGAAGGTGAATATCTACCTGGACCATGACCTAGAGTCCCAAGATGACCATGAAATGAAGGTGAGTGACCACCTCTTCCCATGTCAGCCCTTGTCCTCACTCTTCTTTGCCTGCTTGGCCTTGTCTGGGTCCACACAGAGGCCAAGAATTGTTGACTCCTAAAGAATTTCTAGACCCTTCTAGAGATTCTAGAGCAGTCCTAGGCAGCCCCAAGGCTCCAGGCCTTCTGCTAATCTTGTGTCACACACAGTTGGGGCAGTCAAACTCTGCATCAACACAGAACTCTGTTGTCACATCAGCATCCAGAGAAACATCCTCTTCCTCCTCCTCCATCAAACCCTGGGTCAGATGGTTCATCCCCAGGCGCCAAAACTCACGACCATGCTATAAGTGGCATGTGATTGACTACTGCATTGTCCGTGTCAGCCTGGAGGAGGACAATGGCCAACATTACAAAAGCATCATGGTGAGCCAGATGTGTAGTTGTCCCCTGGAGCCCATCACGCGTTCAGGCAGTAGACACATAAGAAATGGCATGTTCCCTCTTTGCCATCCTGGAGTAGACTTCCCAGTTGGTGGCGGTGGATAGACAGCTACCTCCAGAGACAGGAAAAGTGTGAGTTTGATGGCAGTCAGGGCTCAGACAGTGGACATAGGGGCTGAGTCTGACATGCTGAGGAAGGCATAGCAAAGGCCCTCTGAGGCAGCCCCAAAGAGGAGGATGGAGGGCACAGCCTGCCAGACCCATGGCGGACATGTGCTTGGCCAGTCTGAGGAACAACCTGGGGCCAGGGTGAAGGAGCAGGGGTCAAGAGGAAGAGTTGAGATGAGAGAGGTTGTGGGAGCTGGGTCACATCAGGCCCTGTGAGCTGCTGAATGGAGCTTTACTTTCTCATGGGGGAGATGGGAGTCACTGGAGGATCAGAGCAGAACAGGGACAGCAGGTGACATTTGGTTTCAGAATGGAGGTTGGACCTGTCTGTGGAGACACAGGCCAATGAGGGTCTGATGCCATGACCCTGAAGGGATTATAGGGTCTTCCCCAGGATGGTGGCCAAAAAGATGTGAGCAGGAGTCAGATCCTGGATGGCATGTGCAGATGGAGCCATCCCAGCCCCCACTGCACCACTGCACAGAGGCTGGCTGAGCTACCATGTTGCACACTTGCCCCAGGCTGCACTTCTCTTTTGGCAAGGAGCAGGTGTGGCTTTACTAAGCTGTCTTTTGGTTGATCATTGTCCTAAGCCCTGCCTGTAGCTGGGCCTTCATGGTCAAGGTAACTGTGCCTGGACTTGCTGATCACAGCTGCATCCTGGAGCCTGGGGCAGTTCTGGTGTGCTGTAGGTTGTCATCCAGCCCCTCCTTCTCTCTGATATCAGAGCTTGGACTAGATGTTGTGTGCTCTACCCTGGGGGAGTCCTGGAGGGCCAACGCTGGAACAGTGGCACTCCCTGAGGGCAAGCCACCTCCTGTGATTGGGAGGTGTGAGGAAACAGAATGAGGCCCAGATTTTACTTCTCATTTCCCACCCTCTGCTGCATTGTCATCTTTTGTCCCCAGGGCCCTGGAAGTCCATAGCAATTGTGCAGGTTGAGGACCCAGGGGACAGGGTTCAGCATACAGGGCAGGGGTTTGGACCCACCCTGAGAAACAGCCTCAAGATGAAAGTGAAGTTTCTTGTAGGAGATGGGGTTAGGAATGAATGGAAAGAACCATTTCTTTCCATGGAGGTCTCCACAGAAGAGCAAGAGAAGATGGTGAGGCCCCTTAGACCCAGTCCTGACCAGAGGTGGCTCCATAGGTCTCTGGCAGCTGCACTGTGGAGGAGCTGTCTCCAGGACCCATGCCCTGAGGGCCTGTCCTGTGATCCACCACAGGTGTCCAACCAGGAAATAGCTCCAGCTGTGATCCACAAGGCCATGGAAGAACTCAACATGGATGGGGAAAAACCAGAGGATAACAAGCTGGTGCAAATCATTTCAGAGGATCAAAGTAAGTCAGGGGCCAAGAAGGAGGGGGCAGTGGTTGGAAGAAGCACCATGTCCCCAGTCTGAAGTTCCAAGGCCCTCTCACCCCAGTGTACCTGACAGCAGTGTGGGTAGGCACCCTGCCCACAAACCAGGCTCCCCAGAGCAGCCCTCAGTGCCCACAGCCTCTTCTCCCTACCTGCTCCTTCTCCCTTGTGTCCCTTTTCCTCGACATGACCCAGGCATTGGGAAACCAAGTTCAAAGCTAACAACATTGAGGTACCAAGAGAAAATGCTTTTCACCTTGGATCAAGAGAAAGATGGCCAAGGAGAGGGGCTCAACTTGAAGGAAGTCTTTTGGACAGCAGGAGATGACTGCACCATGACTGGTGGACACAAGCACCAAACATGCTACAGGCCATGCCTTTATGACAGGGAAAACTGGACCAAATCTCCTTGATCCCCTTTGGAGGCTCTCAGAAACTGACTCATTATTCTAGAAAGTGGAAAACTGAAAGATCTTCACAACACAGACCCAGAGCCAAGTGTCCTGGGCACTGAACCCATAGGTTTCCTAAGCCCCTGGGTTGGCTTCTCATTCCCAAAGGGAAGAGAAAATTAACCAATGTCTGCACACATGGTATGTCTGTGCACAATAAAGTTAACTGGATTCTTGTCAGTGAGCTGATCCCCTCTCCCAGCCACTGACCTAGCCATATTAAAATGACTCCCACAACTCCTAGAAGTTGGTTCTAAATCCTCTCTTGTCTTTTGAATGGGAAATGGGAGCTGTGGGGTGTGAAATAGGCAGAACGACTTGTCCTACAGAACAGGAAGACCAAGGCCTGGAGAGGTTAAGAAAGGAGATGAGCAGCCGCACCACTGAGGCTGGAGCAGGAGTTCAGCCCAGTGTTCCTCTCTTGCTGGCTCTAGGCCAGGAAGACAGGAGAAGATGGGATCAGTGTAAATCCTTGCTGGGTGAGAGGCACTGCTTGGTCCTGGAGGCCTTCAGGGACCCTGCTCGGGAGGCCTGGACCAGGGCTACCCTTCCCTGGGCCCCAGTGTCTTATCCTGGGTAGTGCTGGATTTGGGGGCCCTGCACTGTGTTCCAGAAATCCAATTTCAGCTCTGAGGTCCTGAGTAGTGAAGGCATCAGGGGGCATGGTGAGGGGGAAATAGATGAAATCTTATCAACTCCGTTCTGCGGTTGCACGGATGAGTCAGAGTCATTTTAAAAACTAGAGTTCCTCATTTTCACCTGTGCCTCTGCAGCCTTTCCTTCAGGCAGGTGTCATTCAGAGGCTCCTTTTTGGTCCTGGGGTTGGGTTGGGGGATTAAAGTCCCCGGCAGAGGCCTGCTCTCATGGGGGCACAAAGGATTGGGGTGTCCTGTGGTCCCTCAGAGCACAGCTGACAACCCCTCTGCCCCACTCTCCAGTGCTGCAGATCCCAGACAGCGCAAAAGTGTATTACATGATGCCTCCCTCACCCAAGTATCAATTAATGCTTATAAAGTGGACCTCACCCATGGACACCAAGCTCAAGAAGAGAGCTATCTCAGCCTTTTTGGGGAAGAAGCTGAAGGGACCCAAGTTCTGAAAGGGAAAAATCAAATTGGGCCCTGGTACCTGCCAGCCTCAGGGTCCCCCTGCCCAGGTCTGCCTGGCCAAGCAGTTCTGCTGACCCCCAACCACAGTGGGCCAGGCCAGGCAGGCACTTCCCTCCTCACCAGACAGTCTGGGCTATTTATTATTGTAAATAGTAAATGTTAGATGTGAATATTTTATTATTAAAATCTTGTTTCAACTACAGCCTCAGAGTTGACCACTGGTTCTTTCACTTACAGTGTTAATTGAAATGAGGTGCAGCCTCTCGCATTGTTCATTCAAATAAGAAATCATGCAGTCATCAGTTTATTTTAGAAGGGAAAAGCAAAAAGAGCCAGCCACCCTTCCCTGGCTTATTGAAGCAAACACAGAAATCCCCTTTCACAGAGCAAAGTGCACTTCAGTATCAATACACCTAGAAGGAGCAGAGCCCACCCATGGGGACTACTGGATTTAGAAGTTGAAGGTACTTCCATTTGCCAGGACCATTTCCTGACCCTGGGCAGGGAAGTGGCTGCCTTTCTACCACTTTGGAGGAAGAATATTTTCTCCTTCTTGACTGAGGCTTTGTTTGAGCACCAAATAAGAACTTGTAGCTTTCAAGAACAAAGTCTAGATTTACATGAGCACTAGGTACAGAAAAAATAGAACAATTTTAGCAATGTGGAAAGGAAAAGGACAGAGGAAGATCATTAGCACATGGTCCAAGGGCAGGCAGAACTTTGCATCCTCAGTTTCCTTCTATGCCCAATGGTCAAATCTGTACATTAGATTTCATGCTTTGGGATCCCTATCCATGATATACAAGAATTCTCTCCTTTTGAGGGGACTGGGGGGATTGAAATGCAGCTTTTCAGCCCCCAGCTGGGCCTTTTTCATAAGCACTACTGCTTCCTAAGAACTAGTGCTTCCCACTGCCTTGCCATTCATTGTGCCATTTCTTAACCCAGAAAATCCCTGGCAGACCCTGGCCTCTGTGACCAGTACCTGGTGGCCTCTGCTGCCTGGCTGGGGCCTGAGGCATCAGCCGTGGGCTCTGAATGCCAAGAGAAGAATACTTACCCATTGTAAGCTAGAAAAACCCCACAGTCTTTTCTGTGGGTCAAGGTGAGGGCTTGGATGGTGTGGTTGGAGGTCCACCATCTTGGGGATCTCCAGTTAACACTCTGTTGTGTTGCTACTGATGGTCCTCAAGAGGAGTCGGCGCTGAGCCCTTAGAGCTTGTAAAACAGCAGGTGCAGGTGCTGACACTGCTCACGTCCCCTGGGATGGCTGCATCCATTTTCCAAAATGTGTGCTTTGCTTTGGTCATTGGAGTGTGGACAATTCCTAGGGGGAGGGGTTGAGAGGGCCTGAGGGGGAAGGGAAGGCCACCAGGATTGAGAACCACTGTCCTACAGAGGCACACCTCCTCACAAAGTAAAGTACTGAATGGCTTCCTCTCCGGGTGGAACAGGCCCTGTCCTGAGCCCTCCCCTGGTTTCCCCAATGTTCAGGAGCTAAAGGTCTAACCCTGACAACACAAAGCCCCAGGACCCTGCCCCAGCCTCCTGCCTGCCCCAGCTGTGGGCATTGGAGCCACTTCAGAAGGTTTATCAGGGAATGAAAACACTATGAACTTACATTTTAATTAGCAAATATATATCTGAGCTAATCCATGTTCTCTGAAAATAACAAAGTTTCTAGCTCTCTTTACTGAGCAGACCTATAAGTAAGGAAAATCTGGTAGCTGATGCCCAGATTGTGGTCCCAAAATCCTATTTTCCATGAAAAGCAAATAGGGCACCTAGGAGGTATGTGTGAGTCCAGGTCTTGGCCAGGAAATGTGTGAGAGGAACCTAGTGATCATGGCCTAGTGGAGAGCATGGAAGGAACCAAAGTCCACAGGGTGGAGTCAACACATGACAGGAGCCAACTGGAAGGCCTTCTGGCCACATATGGGGCAAGTTTACTATCATAATAGCCAAAAAGTACAACTCCACACAAATGCCCATCAAATGATGAAGGGAAAAAGAAAATGAGATGTTAGCAGCTATAAGACATGATGAAGTACAGATATATGCTAGGAGGTGAGGGACCTGAAGAACATGATGCTGCGTGAAAGAAGCTGGACACTAGAGGCACTTACAGAACTCCATTCATACAAAGGGTCCACACTCGGCAAATCCAGACAGAAGATAGATTAGTGGTTGTTAAGTGATGTGTTGAGGGTCTTTGGGGGAATGTGACTGCTACTGGGTCCAGGATTTCATTTGGAATTAATAAAAATATTCTGGGATTAGATAGTGGTTATTGTTTTACAGCCTTATGAATATACTAAAAAGCACTGAATATGGCACTTCCACAGGCTGAAGTTATGCCATGTTAATTATAGCTCGATCAAAAATAAGTTGTTGATACTGGAAGTCCATAGTATTGTTTGCCTTTAGTGGGGCTGGGACAGCTTGTGAAATAGACAAACATCTGCACATTCACTGATGGCCTTAGAAAGCTCAGTGGTTTTCAGAGATTAGAGGAATTTGGGGGTGGTCAGGTGGGTTACTGTGTCCCTGGCTCTGGCCTTTCCCTTTGTCCAAATCTCTCCCTATCCCCCAGCCCACTCTGCCTTCACTCCTGGGATTGGCATCTCCCCTCATGTATTTTGGGGGGAGCTCAGAGAGTGTCTTCTCATTACCCTGAGCTTCTATGCAACCTGCTTGATGTGCTGAGTCTGCCACAGGTAAGAAAAAGTCTCTGTGGGAACTTGTGCAACAGCAGATGCAGGTGCTACACTGCTCGAGCACTGCTGTGCTGCTGGTAACCTGCCATGGCCTTGAGCCCCCCAGGCTCTACCCTAGACTCCCTGGCCCTTTCTTTGGGCCCCAGGACCTCCCCATGATCTGGCACCTAAAGGGTTCATGCCTCATGGCAGAGGCCTCAGGACCTCGACCAAGACTGGTTTTCTTTCTCTTGACCAAACTGCCAGCCTCACTCCTCAGGTGCCCTCTCACTCACTCCCCCATCCTGACTACCTCAAAACTAATCTTATAGCTGTGGGACTGCAGAGAAAAGCCTCTCAAAGTGCAGGAAAACAATGGAAAAATGACACTCTCAGACCCTAACAATCCTAAATCTCACACTCTCTCCCAACCTTCCCCTCCCAGCTCCCGCTCACTCAAGCCTTTGGGCTGTGCTGGGGCTGAGAGGCCCCTCACCAGGCAGTTCCTTCTCTGCCTCTTCCTCTCCTCCAGCCTTCCCTAACTTCAGGTGGCCTCATCACAGCCCTTTGGCTGTCTGGGAAAAGCCTGACCACATGGCCCTTGAGCCCCCTCTGCTGGCCAAAGCAGACCAGCCTTTTCCTGCTCCTTGTCTAGGAGCCATCAAGGCCTCCTGGGGTTGATTTTTAAATGGCCCCAGGAGAAGGGCCCTGTATCCAGGAAAGGGAGGAGAGGTAACATAGGAGAGGAGCTTTCCATGAGCAGGTGGAAGAAAAAGCAGCTGTATGTGTTTTGGAGATGGATTCAGTGGTGTATGGGGTGGGGTCAGTGACAGATAGGGAGGAAAAGGTTGGGACTGGGAGTGAGGAGAGAGGAGGTGAGCTGGGGACCATGGGAGAAGGTGAAAGAGAGAGCTGCCAGGTACCAGTCCCCTCATCCCACTGAGAACTAGCCTGCCTGGGCCACTGCTCCTTGCAACCCAGTTACTGAAAAACACAGAATTGGCCAAGAGCAGAGACCCAGGGACTGTTAGAGCCTATGCTCATAGGTGCATGGACTTTCCAGGTGATCTTATCTCTGAGTGTCCTGAAAGCCATTGCTGACAATAAGGCTACAGTGGCTTCTGAGTTTCAGGAGTAGTGATCCAAGGGAGCCCTGCATCCTGGAGGAACCCAGAGCCTACACAACAGCCCTAGTGCCATGTCTGAACCTGGATGCAAGAGGCATGAACTTGGGGCACAGAAGAACAGGTACTCCTGGCTCTCCAGTTCCTGGGATTTAGGCAGTTGTTTGACATGTCGTCATGCTTGTCCTTATCCACTACATGTCTGCACTTGTCTGGATCCTGGAAAACAGTGAGGCTGTTGACACTGAGATGAGCTTCCTCCTTGGTGAGTGTCTATCCTAATATGATCCTCAAACAACCAAAATCACTGAATGCCGGTGCTGGAAGGATCGACTTGCCCTCTGTCCCTAATATGATCCTCACACACCCAGAATCACTGATTGCCAGCACTGGAATTTTGCCTTGTCCTTCATCCATGGGGGTTAAGGAGTGTTGTTCAGAACATCCTACTGAGCACAGCTCTCATGCCACCTCTTCTAGGAAGTCTACCCCGGTGTTCCCCAAGTTCACATAGAACTTGTCAGGCCCATTTTCTACACTCATGAACTTGAGTCACAGATAGTTGTTTTCCTATTGTCCTTCCTTCCTGTGGATTTCCAAGGGTACTCAAGTTTTATCCATTTAAGCCCCTCCTAGCCCTTTTGTGAACCAGGCACCAGCTGGGCTCTTGGATTCAGACCTGAATGGGACTGGATCCTGTTCTTGAAGAGTTTAGAAGCCATTTGGGGAGAGATGCTGATGGAAGATTACAGCAAGGGTTCTGAGTGAGGTCTCTGCCACATGCTGGAGCAGGGCCAGGCCTTGACAGCCATCCTGCATTGGTGCAGAGGAGCCTGCATGGAGCAGGAGCTCAGTTATCTCTTGCTGAGTAAAACTGAGGAGAATTGGTGGCAGTAGTAGCCCTGGCTCATGTTTAGGGAAACTGAGATGCAAGTTAGTGGCAGGGATCAGACTAGAACCCAGTGCTCCTGACCCTCTGTCTATTGGTTGCTTGAGCAGGATTTATATCAGTAAGTGAAGTTATGGCTAAATAACTCATTCATCATTCCCTCATTTCTTTATTCCTTCCAGCGGCCTACCATGTTACAGCCTGGAGATGGGGAGCAAAACCTGAGAGGGCACTTTCTCCATGGTGCTGAGAGCTTGGGGGGAATTTGAGTGCATTATGGGAACCTTTGATTAGGTCACTGGATTAGATCACGTTAGGGCCTTTGCTTTCTCTACTCAGTGAGGTGTGACCCAGGTTGGGTCTGCACCCTCTTGCTGGGGTCTTACATAAATAGAGAACTGGAAACAGAACACAGAAAATTTTGGATGCCATTTTTGAACTGTCATGTGAAAGAGGACTCCAGGACCAGCTACAGCTGACAGAGAGGCCAAGAGAAACCCCTGGGGACTGAGAGAAATGCCAGAGGCTGAACTCAGTGGAGCAGGCCTAAACTGAGGGAAAGCTACAATGTTGCTTTCCCATGTGGCAGGAACCACATGGGATTTACCAGCAGATGACACTTGATGAGAAAGCATCTGTGACAATGTTGTAGAAGTCAAGAGAGGTTCAATTATTTGCATATTAGAAAGGCCAGGACTCAGCAATAATTTTGGCAAGGAAAAAGCTTTATTTACTGCCAGCTAGACTCGGGAGACTTCTGTTCACAACACGAGCCCAGAACAAGATTTTCAAGTTCTTTTTAGACAGGGTTGGGAGTCAAATGGTGTTTTTATTGAAGAAAATGACATTCTGTGTTGGTTAAGTGTTTGTGTGAGTACCAAATATGTTTTGAATCAACATATTGCCCACATTCCATCTGGATGCAACCTTGAATACACATCCTTTCTGAACATTCAAAGTCTGAAGAGTCTATATTACTTAATTGAATTTCTAGGCACACTTGGACACAGAATTAGATAATTTTGAATTCATGCACAAGCTATATTATATTTCCACATTCGAGGTCAAGTTTAAGTCCCCTTATGCTTCAGCATCACTATTATCAGAGTCTGTCTGAACTGACTGGTATTATATAGAATTTACATTGCTAAATTGCCTCCCAGAACTGGAGTCTTTGCCATGGTCACCAAGGGGAGGACTGCAGCCTCTTAATGTCCTATACCCACAGGTCAGGATACAGACAGCTCAGGTTATCTACAAAGAGATGAACAGCATCCCACCCATAGCCCACATCAATGATACCTTGATTTGTACATTTTAGCAGCTTTGGATCTGTAAGCTTTTACCCTAGTAAATCCTCATTTTAAATGCCAAAAAAATTTGGTATTTTGTATAGGCAGCCTTGGCATACTAAAATAAAAGGATTCCTAATAAAAGGTAAAGGATTAATAAAAGCTCATGAGATTTCTGTTTTCTATGTTTCTATGTTTTTCTTTCTGACTCATGGCTGGACAATTTAAAACTGAAGCTCTAAACTCTATTTGCATTTGTCTGTATGTTTGAGAGATGAGATTTTCCTTTCTCTGGATGGTAATACCAAATTGACTTATAAAACACCCTAAAATGTTAATTTGCTAGAAGACAAATAAATGCTTATATATAAATTAATCTTATAGTCTTAGAAATTCAGTAAACCAAACTTCTAATATTTCCAAAGAAAAAAAGAGTATGTACAAAATTATACCAAAATTTAAGAACAAAATAAAATCAACAGAATTCAGATAAACATTTCACAAATGGGATTAATGAGCTCAGTGAAAAAAGATTAGCTATGTCTTCTGTAATGGTATGTACAATATAAGCATAAATTTTTGGGGAGGTACGTTCTCAATTTTATGTAGGTTTACTGAACAAATAAGCTAACATTTTATCTATGAGCTTTTTAATATGATGAAAAATGTAAATCTGTGTTTATACAAACTCAGTTATTATTCCAACAAACTTTTATTTGAGTAATTATGTTTCATAAGCTATTGGTCTGAAGAAATTTCCAATATATTTTTGGTAATTTAAATATTTAAGTTATGAAGGATGTGTTTTGTTAAGGGAAAAGAGAAGTTTTGTCCTAAAATAAAATGATTGGTTGTTGCAGAGTAAGAAACCTCAATGTGTAGGAGAAAGTCAACATAGTATAGAAACTTGTAGAATGTCTGTGGAAAAGGAATTTTATTTGTCATGATCAATGCTGATTAAGATTTGATAGGTTTATGAGATTTTTGAGAGTTCTTATCAGAAAGCATGCTAATACAAAATAAGAATTTGTTTTTATCTTTGTTAAAAGAAGAGTTTCCTTGGTTTGTTAGACTGCTAAGAGGTTTAAAATGTTTACCTTAACCTTCTGAGTAATCTACCTAGAAGGCAAATATTGTGAATCTAAACAGATAATGCTCTGTTCTTTATATTATAAAACTTAACTGTTTTAGAAAATATACCTTCTCATTTTTAAAAGAACTAACTCTTTGAACCTTTGTTTACTGTGGAAGTTAGTGAGATCTGCCTGAGACCTGCATGAGCATTACCTCTGCAGTGACCTTTGAAATGCACTTTGAAATCTCTTAACAATAAAACTCTTTTGTAGTTAATGTTTTCCACTTTTGGTCAAGGTCTTTTTCCAAATATAATCCTGTTGGGTCCTGGTAATCCCTTGGTGCCAGGGAGGCTCATCCCTGGGAGTCATGTCTCACATTGTGGGAGTAGTGGTGAGTCCAGGCACTATAGTAAGGCATATAGCCTCATGAAGTCAACAACCCTTGGCAGGCCCTATTTTGGGATATAGGATCATCTATTTCCACAATATAACAAAGTTAGAACCATTTGTAATTTCCTTACTCATGATTCCTCTATCCTTTTTATCTGAACCTCTCAGGTGAATGGTTCGTCTGTCTTCCCAGGGTCACTGCAGTGTCTATGGAGGTGTCTCTCTTCCTCTGTGTGTCTTCTCCTGTGTATCCACTTCTGTGTGAGAGTCTGTTCTATCTGCCCACTAGGGGTCAGGACTCAATCCTGCATGCCCTAATGATGTGTTTGAATAAAAGCTCTAATCTTGATTTAACCAAGTAAATGTAAAGCCTTCGAATTTAAGTCAGTCAAAGGGTATCATTCCCATAGAAACAGACCAGTTTAAAAACATGATCAGGAGAGGCGGTGGACTTGGCTGATTGGTTAGGGCATCCGTCTACCACATGGGAGGTCCGCTGCTCAAATCCTGGGCCTCCTTGACCCATGTGGAGTTGGCCCATGCATTTAAGGAGTGCCCTGCCATGCAGGGGTGTCCCCAACGTAGGGGAGCCCCACGTGCATTTATTCTTAAAATGTTGTTTAGTGAACATGCAGCATAAAATTTACTTTTCAAAAGAGTGACAATTTAACCATTTTAATGTTTTGTCATCTGCAGTTAGTTTTTATTCTGATGTTTCTCTGAATGCATTTGCCATCAGCCACAGGCCAAAGGCATTCATATTCAACAAAAACACTCCCATAGTGACCCAAAGAAAAGACTTTGCCAAGTGCTTTTGGGATCAGACTACTAATATTGATAAATAACTTTGAGACCAAAACATTCGACTGGATCAAGATTCCAGAACTCTAGTGAAGGAATTGATGTGTTCATGAGATTGCTAACACAAAAATCAGTAGAAGGATTATTAGGGACTGAATAAAATGATAAAGAATGATTATAGTTTTGTTTAAATTATTGCTGATATGTTAATGTTCTATTTTCTAGATTCAAGGAATCCCTTACTCTCTTACCTTAAGATATCCAATTCATAAAACATTTCTTTTCTCATGGCCTGACTTCTCTAGAATTTGGAAACTCTTGTTAAATAATTTTATTTTTACAGCACTATAATTATTTGCATAGGTTTAATCAGAATCTGTAGTCCTTATTAACAGGACATAATTGAAGACATTGGTTATATTACCAAGGCTTGGACTGGAATGTCATGTTTGAGAATGATTCTCAATTACTCACACATGATCAGAGCCTTTTAAGAAAAAAACGCAGACTTTTTGTGCGGCAGCTTGCTTGGTCGGTAGAGGTGGGGTCTGGCTGCGGACGAGGGGTCGGTCCCACTTGGGACGAGGGGTCGGTCCCGCTTGGGACGAGGGGTCGGTCCGGCAGCAGACGAGGGATCGGTCTCACAAGGGGTTGCGCGGTTCGGCTGACGGGGTCGCCAGGCGAAGCCGGCGACGAAGGGGTCGCCCGGCGAAGCCGGCGACGAAGGGGTCGCCCGGAGAAGCAGGCGTCAAACTGGGGACAAGGGAGGCCAGGCCCTTGTCGGGGGCTCTCAGGACTGGAGGGCGCACGGCAGAAGAACTACCGTGGAGACAAGGTAAACACGCAAGTCCAACTTTATTGAGGGAGAGGCAACAGTTTTATAGGGGCTGGGGAAGGCTGATTGGTCGAAGCCACGCCCTGTTCTGATTGGTTGCCGGTGAAAGGTCAGTGGGCGGTACTGGATGGGGGAGGGGTGGTGATTAGGGATTGGCTGTCGCTGTTGCTGGGGGAAGGGGCAGGGTTTAGGGATTGGTGGCTGCTGATGCTGGGGTGGAGGGCAGACTTGAGTTTCCCACCCACGCCTGGCTGTTGCTGCTGTCGGGGGGAGGGAAAAGGGCAGACTGGATTTTTCCGCCCACGCCTGGCTGTTGCTGCTGTCGGGGGAAGGGAAAAGGGCAGACTGGAATCTTCCGCCCTGCGCCTGCGCAGGGAGAAAGAAGAAGAAGGGTGCCGCCCCACAAGGCATCGCGTGGCGCCATCCGGGAGGAGGGGCGGCCGCGGAAGCATGGCTGCCGAGAAGGGGAGACCCGAGGGCACTCTGCGCCCATGCCGAGCTTCCTTCAGGGGTGGCGGTGAGTCCGACCAGCCACCCTATTATGGGGGCAGCGGCTTGGCCTGCCGTGGCTGCTCCCCTGCCAGGCCAGCAAACCACACTTCAGCCCGAGGGGTGACCGCATTTCCCCCTTCTTTTCAAATAAGGGCCAGGATGGCAGCAGCAACAAGTAGCTGAGGCCCAAGAGGCAGTAAGCAATGAGGAAAGCAGGGCTGAAGAGGGAGGTGAGTATGACGGGGATATAAATGTACAATTTAGGGGGCGGTATCTTGCCGTTGCAAGCAAGGGTGGCCAATATCCAATTCTTGTTGATCTCGGTGGCTATAACATCCATCTGTTGTTAAAAGTCCCGAATGACAGCGCGTTACAGGTAGTTGATCTCTTCTTGGCGGTGAAGAGCGGTAGAGGCAGACTGTGTGATGGTCTGGAGGTTTGCAGCTGTGAGGACAAGTCGCGTCAGGGCACCAGCAGTGGTGGTGGCGGCAGCATTGGGAGTGGTGGAGACGTAGGCGAGGATAACAAGGAGGCCAAAGTCTCCATAGGCGCAAGAGAGGCCGATGTTAACGGGGCGGGCCGACATGAGGCAGCCTAATCTGCAATGCAATGGGGGTTCAAGCAAAAAAAGGAGGGGGGTGCGGGACGAGAAGGGACACTTTGGATGGCTGAGAAGAGGAGTGAGGTCGAGACAGGAGGAAGCTCCGCAGAAGTATGGGGAGGCAAAAGCAGAAACGTTATTAGATGTTAGAAAGCAGGCCGCGGGCCGGGGAAAGCGGGTTGCAGGCCGTTTAGCAGGGCTGGAGCTGCTTGAGAGCGATGGCGGCATGGGGGGCTGTGGTTACAATCTTCTGGGGCGGTAGCGGCTAGACAGATGGCGGAAAATATTATCAAGAAAGCAAAGGTTATGAGGAAGAAATAAAGTATTAAAGGCTATGGGGGAAGTGAGAAGATCATTTAGAGGATAGGGTTGAGAATGGTATGTTTAAGACAGAAGCTTTGTGGTTTGTAGGAGACTGCTTTATAAATGAAGGAGAATGAGGGCAGTAAATATAGTAACGATAGATAGGAAGATGACAGTGAGGAGGAGTCTTTGTTTAAGGTTCCAATCGTCCGGCGCAACAGTGGCTAGGCCGATAGCAAGGGGTGTTGCTAAATAGACAATGGCTGCAAAGACAAAATCATCTTCTGTTTCCTTAAGAATAACTTTTCTTTAAATACTTAGTAGCATGCAATATTAGAAACCGTTTCCTAAAAGCAAGTTGGCAGGGGAGCTTGGTTGCTGTTAATCTTTCCTGTTATAAAATTACCTTTTATTATTATTATCATCAATTTAGTTTTATTTATATATATTTAAGAATGACCTTTTGGAATTAGCCATTTAATACCTTAATGTAAACTATTGAAGATAAATTTTATCTTTACAGAACACATTCCCTTACGTAAAGTTATCACAATACCTTTTACACTTGCTGCATGCAAATTAAATTTCAAGAGTTTATGAAAAATTAGCCATCTTACTTTAGGACAAAATACGTCTTTTTGCAAAACTTATTACATTTCCGTTAGCATTTTTACAAACTTTTAACCTTTTTAATATTCATATAAGTTTTACATTCTTTATATTATCCTGTGAAGAAAAATAAGTTATTCATTTTAATCTAGGCAAGAACAACTTTTTATGAAGACGTACGGTTAATTTTGTTAATTAAGACTTACAATTTTTTTTAAATTGTAGATATCTTATTAACATTTAAACTTATGTATTAATATAATAAACTTAAGTATTAATATAAGCGCTTATTTAATTTTTGGCCATTTGAATAGAGCTCTTTTAAAGATTTCTAGTAATTTATATTTACCATCCGGAGGTATCACAATATACGTTGGCATTGAACGAACAGACAGACAAACACAGAACAATTACAACACATTAACAGAAATATATAATTTATTTACAGTTGACTCATAATTCTTACTTTCTTGGTATAGCTGCTTTTAAATCTTTTTTTATATAGCATATCATAGATTATACCCTTCAAGATTTCTTGTGGACTTCATGTTGCCTGTAATAAGCCAGGAGGGAATCTTTTACCTTCCTGCTCCACAGCAAAAGTGACCCTATCTATAAGGCGAGTATAGGTGTCCGGGTCCCAGAGCTGACACGTGGTAAGCCATGGATTAAAGGGGAGAAAAAGGTCCCAATATACTTGAAGCTGTTTGAAAGAGATCTTACACCGGTGAGTGTCTAGGAGACCGGCGAGAGCCCGAACTTGTGGGGCTTGCTTAGCAGATAGGATGTTACCCATTGCTAATGGCCTTTTGGAGCCGATAAGAAAAGGGACCCTTACCTTGAGAGCACAGCGATGGGAGCCGAGGTGCGCGGTGAGACGAGGGGTCGGAGCCGGTGGGGCTCCGACGGTGGTCGCGGGCCAAGAGAAGGCTTCGACGAGGGGAGGGCGGGACGACGAGCAGTGGAGCAAGGCAAAGGGGAGCAAGCGCAGAGGGGAGGAGGCAGAGGTGAAGGCAGGGGTGGAGGTGCTCAGGCACGCGCTCCTGAGCGTTTTATTGGCGCCTTTTAATCATAGCGGGTCAGTATAAGCCCCCGACATGGAAGGAGAAAGCCATCCAGCGATTCTCCCAGACCGCCGTGGATCATATGAGGTCGCCAAGGTTCAGGAGCAGCAATGCAGAGCGAAAAGATAGGGGTGAGAAGAGAGGAGAGCGTAGGGCTAGGAGAGGTAGGGTTACTTCAGACGTGCAAGCGCGTGCTCCCGAGAAATCCAAGGCTCCTCTTAATCATAGCGGGTCAGTATAAGCCCCCGACATGGAAGGAGAAAGCCATCCAGCGATTCTCCCAGACCGCCGTGGATCGTATGAGGTAGCCAAGGCTCAGGTAGCAGCAATGTTGCACGAGAGAAGTCCCAAGGTGAGAAGAGAGGAGGGCGTAGGGCTGTGGTAGGATTACTTCAGACATGCAAGCGCGCACTCCCGAGAAATCCAAGGCTCCTCTTAATCATAGCGGGTTGGTATAAGCCCCCGACATGGAAGGAGAAAGCCATCCAGCGATTCTCCCAGACCGCCGTGGATCATATGAGGTAGCCAAGGCTCAGGTAGCAGCAGTGTTGCACGAGAGAAGTCCCACGGTGAGAAGAGAGGAGGGGGGGGCCGCCAGGTTATAGAGTGAGGCTGTGGTGGAGTTACCTTGCCCCACGTTGTGCTGTGGTGGGGTTGCTTTGCCCCACGTTGGGCGCCAGCTGCGGCGGCTTGCTCGGTCAGTAGAGGTGGGGTCTGGCTGCGGACGAGGGGTCGGTCCAGCTCTGGACGAGGGGTCAGTCCCGCTTGGGACGAGGGGTCGGTCCCACTTGGGACGAGGGGTCGGTCCGGCAGCAGATGAGGGATTGGTCTCACAAGGGGTTGCGCGGTTCGGCTGACGGGGTCGCCCGGCGAAGCCGGCAACAAAGGGGTCGCCTGGAGAAGCAGGCGACGAACTGGGGACAAGGGAGGCCAGGCCCTTGTCGGGGGCTCTCAGGACTGGAGGGCGCACGGCAGAAGAACTACCGCGGAGACAAGGTAAACACGCAAGTCCAACTTTATTGAGGGAGAGGCAACAGTTTTATAGGGGCTGGGGAAGGCTGATTGGTCAAAGCCACGCCCTGTTCTGATTGGTTGCCGGTGAAAGGTCAGTGGGCGGTACTGGACGGGGGAGGGGTGGTGATTAGGGATTGGCTGTTGCTGTTGCTGGGGGAAGGGGCAGGGTTTAGGGATTGGTGGCTGCTGTTGCTGGGGTGGAGGGCAGACTTGAGATTCCCACCCACGCCTGGCTGTTGCTGCTGTCGGGGGGAGGGAAAAGGGCAGACTGGATTTTTCCGCCCACGCCTGGCTGTTGCTGCTGTCGGGGGAAGGGAAAAGGGCAGACTGGAATCTTCCGCCCTGCGCCTGCGCAGGGAGAAAGAAGAAGAAGGGTGCCGCCCCACAAGGCATCGCGTGGCGCCATCCGGGAGGAGGGGCGGCCGCGGAAGCATGGCTGCCGAGAAGGGGAGACCCGAGGGCACTCTGCGCCCATGCCGAGCTTCCTTCAGGGGTGGCGGTGAGTCCGACCAGCCACCCTATTATGGGGGCAGCGGCTTGGCCTGCCGTGGCTGCTCCCCTGCCAGGCCAGCAAACCACACTTCAGCCCGAGGGGTGACCGCATTTCCCCCTTCTTTTCAAATAAGGGCCAGGATGGCAGCAGCAACAAGTAGCTGAGGCCCAAGAGGCAGTAAGCAATGAGGAAAGCAGGGCTGAAGAGGGAGGTGAGTATGATGGGGATATAAATGTACAATTTAGGGGGCGGTATCTTGCCGTTGCAAGCAAGGGTGGCCAATATCCAATTCTTGTTGATCTCGGTGGCTATAACATCCATCTGTTGTTAAAAGTCCCGAATGACAGCGCGTTACAGGTAGTTGATCTCTTCTTGGCGGTGAAGAGCGGTAGAGGCAGACTGTGTGATGGTCTGGAGGTTTGCAGCTGTGAGGACAAGTCGCGTCAGGGCACCAGCAGTGGTGGTGGCGGCAGCATTGGGAGTGGTGGAGACGTAGGCGAGGATAACAAGGAGGCCAAAGTCTCCATAGGCGCAAGAGAGGCCGATGTTAACGGGGCGGGCCGACATGAGGCAGCCTAATCTGCAATGCAATGGGGGTTCAAGCAAAAAAAGGAGGGGGGTGCGGGACGAGAAGGGACACTTTGGATGGCTGAGAAGAGGAGTGAGGTCGAGACAGGAGGAAGCTCCGCAGAAGTATGGGGAGGCAAAAGCAGAAACGTTATTAGATGTTAGAAAGCAGGCCGCGGGCCGGGGAAAGCGGGTTGCAGGCCGTTTAGCAGGGCTGGAGCTGCTTGAGAGCGATGGCGGCATGGGGGGCTGTGGTTACAATCTTCTGGGGCGGTAGCGGCTAGACAGATGGCGGAAAATATTATCAAGAAAGCAAAGGTTATGAGGAAGAAATAAAGTATTAAAGGCTATGGGGGAAGTGAGAAGATCATTTAGAGGATAGGGTTGAGAATGGTATGTTTAAGACAGAAGCTTTGTGGTTTGTAGGAGACTGCTTTATAAATGAAGGAGAATGAGGGCAGTAAATATAGTAACGATAGATAGGAAGATGACAGTGAGGAGGAGTCTTTGTTTAAGGTTCCAATCGTCCGGCACAACAGTGGCTAGGCCGATAGCAAGGGGTGTTGCTAAATAGACAATGGCTGCAAAGACAAAATCATCTTCTGTTTCCTTAAGAATAACTTTTCTTTAAATACTTAGTAGCATGCAATATTAGAAACCATTTCCTAAAAGCAAGTTGGCAGGGGAGCTTGGTTGCTGTTAATCTTTCCTGTTATAAAATTACCTTTTATTATTATTATCATCAATTTAGTTTTATTTATATATATTTAAGAATGACCTTTTGGAATTAGCCATTTAATACCTTAATGTAAACTATTGAAGATAAATTTTATCTTTACAGAACACATTCCCTTACGTAAAGTTATCACAATACCTTTTACACTTGCTGCATGCAAATTAAATTTCAAGAGTTTATGAAAAATTAGCCATCTTACTTTAGGACAAAATACGTCTTTTTGCAAAACTTATTACATTTCCGTTAGCATTTTTACAAACTTTTAACCTTTTTAATATTCATATAAGTTTTACATTCTTTATATTATCCTGTGAAGAAAAATAAGTTATTCATTTTAATCTAGGCAAGAACAACTTTTTATGAAGACGTACGGTTAATTTTGTTAATTAAGACTTACAATTTTTTTTTAAATTGTAGATATCTTATTAACATTTAAACTTATGTATTAATATAATAAACTTAAGTATTAATATAAGCGCTTATTTAATTTTTGGCCATTTGAATAGAGCTCTTTTAAAGATTTCTAGTAATTTATATTTACCATCCGGAGGTATCACAATATACGTTGGCATTGAACGAACAGACAGACAAACACAGAACAATTACAACACATTAACAGAAATATATAATTTATTTACAGTTGACTCATAATTCTTACTTTCTTGGTATAGCTGCTTTTAAATCTTTTTTTATATAGCATATCATAGATTATACCCTTCAAGATTTCTTGTGGACTTCATGTTGCCTGTAATAAGCCAGGAGGGAATCTTTTACCTTCCTGCTCCACAGCAAAAGTGACCCTATCTATAAGGCGAGTATAGGTGTCCGGGTCCCAGAGCTGACACGTGGTAAGCCATGGATTAAAGGGGAGAAAAAGGTCCCAATATACTTGAAGCTGTTTGAAAGAGATCTTACACCGGTGAGTGTCTAGGAGACCGGCGAGAGCCCGAACTTGTGGGGCTTGCTTAGCAGATAGGATGTTACCCATTGCTAATGGCCTTTTGGAGCCGATAAGAAAAGGGACCCTTACCTTGAGAGCACAGCGATGGGAGCCGAGGTGCGTGGTGAGACGAGGGGTCGGAGCCGGTGGGGCTCCGACGGTGGTCGCGGGCCAAGAGAAGGCTTCGACGAGGGGAGGGCGGGACGACGAGCAGTGGAGCAAGGCAAAGGGGAGCAAGCGCAGAGGGGAGGAGGCAGAGGTGAAGGCAGGGGTGGAGGTGCTCAGGCACGCGCTCCTGAGCGTTTTATTGGCGCCTCTTAATCATAGCGGGTCGGTATAAGCCCCTGACATGGAAGGAGAAAGCCATCCAGCGATTCTCCCAGACCGCCGTGGATCATATGAGGTCGCCAAGGTTCAGGAGCAGCAATGCAGAGCGAAAAGATAGGGGTGAGAAGAGAGGAGAGCGTAGGGCTAGGAGAGGTAGGGTTACTTCAGACGTGCAAGCGCGTGCTCCCGAGAAATCCAAGGCTCCTCTTAATCATAGCGGGTCAGTATAAGCCCCCGACATGGAAGGAGAAAGCCATCCAGCGATTCTCCCAGACCGCCGTGGATCGTATGAGGTAGCCAAGGCTCAGGTAGCAGCAATGTTGCACGAGAGAAGTCCCAAGGTGAGAAGAGAGGAGGGCGTAGGGCTGTGGTAGGATTACTTCAGACATGCAAGCGCGCACTCCCGAGAAATCCAAGGCTCCTCTTAATCATAGCGGGTTGGTATAAGCCCCCGACATGGAAGGAGAAAGCCATCCAGCGATTCTCCCAGACCGCCGTGGATCATATGAGGTAGCCAAGGCTCAGGTAGCAGCAGTGTTGCACGAGAGAAGTCCCACGGTGAGAAGAGAGGAGGGGGGGGCCGCCAGGTTATAGAGTGAGGCTGTGGTGGAGTTACCTTGCCCCACGTTGTGCTGTGGTGGGGTTGCTTTGCCCCACGTTGGGCGCCAGCTGCGGCGGCTTGCTCGGTCAGTAGAGGTGGGGTCTGGCTGCGGACGAGGGGTCGGTCCAGCTCTGGACGAGGGGTCAGTCCCGCTTGGGACGAGGGGTCGGTCCCACTTGGGACGAGGGGTCGGTCCGGCAGCAGATGAGGGATTGGTCTCACAAGGGGTTGCGCGGTTCGGCTGACGGGGTCGCCCGGCGAAGCCGGCGACAAAGGGGTCGCCTGGAGAAGCAGGCGACGAACTGGGGACAAGGGAGGCCAGGCCCTTGTCGGGGGCTCTCAGGACTGGAGGGCGCACGGCAGAAGAACTACCGCGGAGACAAGGTAAACACGCAAGTCCAACTTTATTGAGGGAGAGGCAACAGTTTTATAGGGGCTGGGGAAGGCTGATTGGTCGAAGCCACGCCCTGTTCTGATTGGTTGCCGGTGAAAGGTCAGTGGGCGGTACTGGACGGGGGAGGGGTGGTGATTAGGGATTGGCTGTTGCTGTTGCTGGGGGAAGGGGCAGGGTTTAGGGATTGGTGGCTGCTGTTGCTGGGGTGGAGGGCAGACTTGAGATTCCCGCCCACGCCTGGCTGTTGCTGCTGTCGGGGGGAGGGAAAAGGGCAGACTGGATTTTTCCGCCCACGCCTGGCTGTTGCTGCTGTCGGGGGAAGGGAAAAGGGCAGACTGGAATCTTCCGCCGTGCGCCTGCGCAGGGAGAAAGAAGAAGAAGGGTGCCGCCCCACAAGGCATCACGTGGCACCATCCGGGAGGAGGGGCGGCCACGGAAGCATGGCTGCCGAGAAGGGGAGACCCGAGGGCACTCTGCGCCCATGCCAAGCTTCCTTCAGGGGTGGCGGTGAGTCCGACCAGCCACCCTATTATGGGGGCAGCGGCTTGGCCTGCCGCGGCTGCTCCCCCGCCAGGCCAGCAAACCACACTTCAGCCCGAGGGGTGACCGCATTTTTGGAGCCTATGTTTACAAAACTCTCTTGGGAAATCTGGTCTGGTCCCTTGCTCTTGAGTTCCCAACCTTATAGGTCAGTAAAGAAGGTTGCTTTCTGGCAAATATTAGCCTATTATCTCTGACTTTAAGCAAGATGAATTCACCCAAATGTATTGGCAAATTGTAGGTGAACTCTGGTGTTGAATTTTTGTCTTGGCTTCCTAGCCTCAAGAGGCTTTTCAAAAATCCAATTGAGGGAAGCAGACTTGGTCCAATAGATAGGGCACCCTGTTACCACATGGAAGGTCTGCAGTTCAAACCCTGGGCCTCCTTAACCCTTGTGGAGCTGGCCCATGCCCAGTGCTGATGCACACAAGGAGTGCCGTGCGACACAGGGGTGTCCCCCGTGTAGGGGATCCCCAGGCGAGAGGAGTGTGACCTGTAAGGAGAGCCGCCCAGCATGAAAGAAAGTGCAGCCTCTCTAGGAATGGTGCTGCACACACAGAGAGCTGACACAATGAGATGATGCAACAAAAAGAAACACAGATTCTGGGAGCTGCTGATAAGGATAAAAAGAGGGATAACAGCCCCAAACCTTTGAACTACCTTACTACAGAGTCCCACTCTTTCATGTGCACCCTCATACCTTCCCCGAGAACATATGACCTGGAGTGAACCATTACAAATACACCTAAAGTTATGAAACAGCTTTAACACCATTGTCAATGCACTTTGGGCTTCTCAGGCTGAGGTTAACAGCCTAGCACCAGTGGCCTTGCTACACAGACAGGCTCCAGATACCCTGGCTGTCCATGAACAATGTTGCATTTATGTTAATATTTCTGACAACATATGTAAATAACCTAAATATTTTGAAGAATCAGGTTAAGGTGTTTTATGATATCAGTCAGGCTTAAACATTTCAGTGGCCAGACCTTCCTGAATGAGGTTTTTGTTTTCATGGAATATGAAGACAACTAGTTTGATTCAGATTATGCTTTTACTTGTGATTATTGATCTATATGAGTTTATTTCTTATTGTATAAACTGTTTCATAATTTTGTTCAATTTCCTTGTCATCCTCAAGACAGATATCTTCTCTTAAGATAATCAATAAAAATGAAAACGAGATGGAAGTGGAACTCTCTCTAGTGGATCAAGACTAAAAGTAGAATCTTGAGAGGACTAGGCAAGATGGTGGCTGAGTGAGTTTACCTGACGATCTCTCCTGCAAAGAAGCAGCTGGGCAGCATTGGAGGTTCTCTGGCACCAGGCTGTTTCAGGATTTTTGCAGGGCAGAAGGTGTCTGGACATTGATTTGGTGGGAAGGTAATGGAGAGGACTAGTCTATAAGATATAATTGAGACTCTATTGCACGGAGGCGAGAGCTGCGTGCGGGACACTCCCTCCTGGGGTGGGTGGAGCCGTGGAACTGGTGCTGCAGCAGCACCTTTTGGAGGCTCTGTGGTACTGGGGAATTTGTGAGCCCTGAGCGGGCTGTTAGGGGGTTGACAGGACGGGACGCCTTTGCAGACCGATTTGGGGAGACAAACGGGGGTTTTGTTGTGAAGCGGGGGATTTTTGATTGCGGACACAAGTAATAGAGTTTCTGCCTGGAGCCCCGATCTGCAGTGGACTTAGGTTGCTGGCAATAAAGGGATGTAACCGGGAGGCTGTTACAGGGTGTGGTGGTGGGGGGGAGACATCTGGAAGCCAATTGGGGGAATATTTTGAGAAGCTTGGGAATTTCGGTTTTGGACTCTGTTGTCGGCGTTTCTGGCTGGAGCCCCATCCCTGGGCCTGGCTTCTGATCTGCGTCATTAAATTGGCTGCAGGGTAGAGGTGCCCCCAGGTGGCTGTTTTGGGGGCTTACAGGGTGGGAGGAGTCCTGAAGCCAAATTGATGATACATCCACAGAATAAACCCCAGTGAGTGAGTGAATTGCGGGGTTCAGACACATAAGATAGTTTGCGGATCTGACTCCCCCCATAGGGCTGTCACCCAGCTGCGGGGATCCCTGAAGCCTGTGTTACACTGAGGTGCTCCCAGGCTCCCTGTTGACCAGATTTGAGGTTGCCAGGTCTGAGTCCCCTAAACCCTGGTGGCCCACACCCCAGAGACTCATACCTCTTGAGTCTTCAATATCTCAGACTTTCCATCCCTGAATCCATCATGCCCTGAGGTCCATCTGAGGTCCTTGAATGTCCTAGGCCTCAACGTTTGCATTTTTTCTTTTTTGTTTTGTTTTGTTTTTATTTATATTTTGTTTTATTTTTTATTTTTTGTAATGCCCTGATTGCTAACATTGCATTATCTCCTAGTCTTTTCTCCCAGTGTATCCCCCAAAGTCTTTTTTTTTTCAGTTATTTAGGGGTTTTTGTTGTTGTTGTTGCTGTTCTGTATCTTTTTTTCTTTTCCCTACCTGTTCCTAGCCCTTTACCCACCCCTTTTTCTTTCTTCCTTTCTTCTCTTTTTTTTTCTCTCTCTTGTCCCTCATTTTCTTCTTACTTTATTTTATCTTAATTATACAATAGGTGCTGGAGGGAACACCTCACACTTGCTGGGTTTCCTAATCCTCCGCTGCCTCATTTCTGTGTGAATTGATTTTGGCTATCTACACTATCCCCTTTCCCCTACAACTTGATATCCCCCATCATCTACTGTCTCTCCTATATTCCACCTTCCTTTCTTGGATCCCTAAAGTGTCTAACTCTTAATTTCTAATAGCTTTGTTTTGTTTTCTGTCTTTTATCCACTCTTGAAACTATTGCCGTTCTTTTCTCTTTCCCTCTCAAACGAAAACAATAGCTTTTTAATTCATACCATATTCCTCCCATATTAAGTCGACTACCTCATTATAGGTACTCTACCTACTGCTATAACTCTACACAACTTACATGAATCTAATATCCAACCTCCCAGATCTCATATTGTTGCTCTGTTAACATTTATCACCAATACTACTTTACACTTTTTCCTTGCTCACACAATTGCCTTTCCCTGGACCTAATATTTCCTTTAAAGTGAACTCAACCAGCAATAAGAAATTAGAATAAGAAGAACAAAGTGACAAAGAGAAGATATAACACTTATGCAAAGACAACAGCTAATTAATCCCCAGGACTAGACAAAGAAGCTAAGGAACTGATTAAACCAGTCAAGATAAAATGTTGACCAGACAGCAACTAAAATCTACAAACCAAACCAGTAATCAGGAAAACATGGCTGAATCCAATCAACAAACTAAAAACCAGGAAGGGGAGCAGAACTTCGCACAAGCAATTAAAGATCTCAGAACATTTATCACCAACAAATTTAATGAAGTAAAGGAAGAGGTTAACAACATTGAGACAACAATTGGAGGGGAAATTGCAGACATACGCAAAAAGATAACAGATATGATGGGAATGAACACCACAGTACAAGAAATCAAAAACACACTCGCAGCAAATAACAGCAGATTACAAGAGGCAGAGCAGAGAATTAGTGATGTGGAGGACAGTACATCAGAAATCAAACAGATAGTAGAATTCATTGATAAAAAGATAGAAAAAAAACAGCTAGGACTTAGGGACCTGAATGATAATGCAAAATGCTCAAACATACATATTATAGGCATCCAAGAAGGAGAAGAGAAGGGAAAGGGGTCAGAAGGAGTGTTGCAGGAAATAATGGCTGAAAACTTCCCAAATCTACTGAAAGAGACAGATGTATATATCCAAGGAAAAAAAAAGCACAGCGCACCCCAATCATCAATAAACCCCAACAGACCCACCCCAAGACATATACTTGTCAAATTATCCAATGCTCAAGACAAAGAGAAAATTCTAAAAGCAGCGGCAACATTGGTGTTCTGTTTTGTTTCCATGCTAATTCTCATTGGGCTTATTTAACCAAGATAATAAAATTAGTAAAAAATTTGTATCAAGGTTTAAAAAGGAATTTTCAGTTTTAAATCAATAGTTTACTCCTGAACGTCAAGTCTCAGTATAATCTTACAGAATAATAATCCAAAAATGCGTATTGTCTGTCTAAACTGCTAAATAAGAGCTTAACTACATTTATGCTGCTCAAATTATCTTAACTGATTGCTGATAAGTAATAAAAATGTTTCCAAGCACAAGCTTGCATGTTACAGGCAATATGGATTCCAAAAGAAATCTTAAAAAGTAAGAATTATGAGTTAATTGTAAACTGTATGTTTCTGTTAATGTGTTGTAATTGTTTTGTGTCTGTCTGTTCGTTCAGTGTCAGTGTATAATTTGATACCTCCAGATGGTAATATAAATTAATAAAAAAATTTTTAAAAAGAGCTCTATTCAAATGGTCAAAAATTAAATAAGCACTTATATTAGTACACAAGTCTATATGTTAATAAGATGTCTACAATGATAAAAATGGTAAGTCTTGATTAACAAAATTACTATAAGTCTTTTATAAAAATTTGTTCTTGCCTAGATTGAAATGAATAGTTTATTTTTCTTCACAGGATAAAATGAAGGATGTAAAACTTAAATGAATATTAAAGAAGGTTAAAAGTTTGTGGAAATGCTGATTGAAATTTAATAAGTTTTTTCTAAAAAGTTTGTTTTGTGGTAAAGTAGGATGACTAATTTTCATAAACTCTTGGAACTTACATGCATGTGACAAGTTATAGAAAGTATCGTGGTAACTTTAAGTAAGGAAATGTGTTCTATAAAGGTAAAATTTGTCTTAAAATAATATAATTATAGTCTATATGGTTATAAATAATTATAAGAAGTTTTATGAAGCATTGTTTAAATTAGTGTTTAAAAGGCTAATTCCAAAAGGTCATTATTAAACAAACCTGAATTAATAATAATAATAATAATAACAGGGCGGCAGACTTGGCCCAGTGGTTAGGGCATCCGTCTACCACATGGGAAGTCCACAGTTCAAACCCCAGGCCTCCTTGACCCGTGTGGAGCTGGCCCATGTGCAGTGCAGATGTGCACAAGGAGTGCAGTGCCATGCAGGGGTGTCCCCCGCGTAGGGGAGCCCCACATGCAAGGAGTGTACCCCATAAGGACAGCTGCCCAGCATGAAAGAAAGTGCAGCCTGCCCAGGAATGGTGCTGCACACATGGACAGCTGACACAGCAAGATGATGCAACAAAAAGAAACAGATTCCCATGCCACTGACAACAACAGAAGAGGACAAAGAAGACACAAGCAGGAAATGGACTTTGGCCCAATGCTTAGGGCGTCCGTCTACCACATGAGAGGTCCGCGGTTCAAGCCCCAGGCCTCCTTGACCCATGTGGAGCTGGCCCATGTGCAGTGCTGATGCACGCAAGGAGTGCCGTGCTATACAGGGGTGTCCCCCGCATAGGGGAGCCCCACGTGCAAGGAGTGCACCCATAAGGAGAGCCGCCCACTGCGAAGGAGGGAGCAGCCTGCCGATGAATGGTGCCGCCCACACTTCCCGTGCCGCTGATGACAACAGAAGCAGACAAAGAAACAAGACGCAGCAAAAAGACACAGAAAACAGACAACCGGGGGAGGGGTGGGGAATTAAATAAATAAAAATAAATCTTAAAAAAAAAAAAAGAAGACACAAGCAAATAGACACAGAGAACAGACAACTGGGGTGGGGGGGAAGGGAGAGAAATAAATAAAATAAATCTTTAAAATAATAATAATAATAATAATAATAATAAAAGGTAATTTTATAACAGGAAAACTTGGCAGCAGCCAGCCTCCCCTGACAACTTGCTTCTAGGAGACTGTTTCTGATATTGCAATTAACAATTAACAAAACACCAAGCTCAAGAAATTATTCATACCTGTCCCCCTGTGGACCCTTAACTACAGTGTCTTTTCAGGCTGGGACTAATCTCAGAAGCCTGGCTCCAAATCAACTGTGGCAGATGGTTGTTACTCACATACCATCATTTGGTAAGTTATGATATGTCCATGTTTGCATTGATACTTACTCTCATTTTTTGTGGGCTACTGCACAAAGTGATGAATGTTTTCATCATGTTCACTCCCATTTACGGTCTGCTTTTGCTGTGATGGAATGCCCCTTGAAAATTAAAATTAATAATGGTCCTTCTTACACAAGTGAGTCTTACTTCTTTTTGTTCTACGTATGCTATAGAGCATGTTACTGGTATTCCTTACAATCCTTCAGGTCAAGCCATAGTTGAACACAGCCATCATACCCTAAAAACTATGCTTTTAAAACAAAAAGGGGGAGATGATGGTATAACACCAAAAGATCAATTGGCAAAAGCTTTATTTACTTTAAATTTTATGTTTATAATTCATTGACACCTGCAGAATGTCACTTTAGAAAATGTCAAACATCTACAGTGGACATTAGAAATAAAGACCAACCAATATTCTGGAAAGATATTTTAAGTAATGAATGGAAAAAAGGCAGGATGAAAGTATGGGGGAGAGGCTATGCTCTTATCATTTCAGAAAATGGAGAACAAGTTTAGTTACCTGAGAAGAGGATTAAACCTCGGAATGAAGAGATGGGGTCTCCTACAACTTCTGATGATGGTGATCATAAGTAATGAGGAAGCTGCCGGTAATTACACTTATTGGGCCTATATACCTACCCCCCATTACTTAGAGTGTTAACCTGGAAAGATCCATTCTTTCCTATATATCTAAATAAGACCCATATATTCCCCAGACCAATTAATGATTGATTGCCAATTAAACCCTATGAGGAAGGACAAAGAATCTATAATCTCGTGTTACCATTTGATTATCGACCCTTATGCATTAGTAATCATCCTTCCTGTACGTATGTTAAAAATCAGACCATAATTATCTTCAAAAATAATAATACTCAGTTTATTGTGACTTTATTTTCCTCTTACAATTTAATCATGACTAAAAATTCTACTTATGATTGCCTGCAAAAAGACAGTAGGGATAAAGAAGGATGGCAAGAGTGCCTTATGGGAAGAGGATCTGTCGTTTTTACTGATTCCTATGGAATAGTGTGGGAGAGTGCCCCCATGGGGAGTCCCTTTCCATATAATGGCAGATTTATTTGATATGGTTTAAATAGTAAAGGACAGCAAATTAGTAATATGCAATATCCATTTCATGAATCCTTAAATCATGATGAAAAAATACTCTTTACTAAATATAATAGTGATTGGAAATATATAGGAAAATGGACACCTACTCCATGGTGTAATGTTACATCTATACATATTCAAAGGAACTTATGGAAAGTTTTTCTAGGAATAGCTCCTACTATAGAATGGATTGGGAATAATAGTAAGTATGGTCAGTATTTGCATTTAAATCAAACTCATCATCTTCAGGCATGTGTAAGAGATCCTTATGTGTTTGTGGTTGGAAAATTAACTATAACTGAGAATGCTCTATTTTATAAAAGTGGGCCTTTGCATACCTGTTTGTCTGAGAACATTTTACAGAATCATATTTCATTACAATGGCTCAAAGGCAGTGGGGAGTGTGGATTCCAGTGTGACTGAACTGAATTTGGCAATCATCACCTGAAAGTTAACTGCTCTTCCATATGGCTCAAAAAATCCTGAAGCACTTGAAGTGATTTGTGGGACTGATAATAACTGGCATACTAGGACTGATTGGTGTCATTGCAGCTGCTACTACAGCTACAGTGGCCTTGCATGAGACGGTGCAGACTCAACAATACATGCATGATTGGCATAAGAATGCTAGTGACTGTGGCATAGTCAAGAATATATTGATGGAGAATTAAATAGTAGAGTTAATGATTTAGACTCAGCAGTTTTACATCTTACAGATCAAGCATATAACTTAAATTTACTTAGGGGATTGAAAGGTGATTGGAAGTGCAGTGACTGCCTGGAAGGGGCCTTTCAGAAAGTCCCGTGGAGGAAGGGACCCAGCAGCAGGTGGACGCTGGGTGCTCGCCGAGGTGCGCAGGCGCCCACGGGGTCCTGCTAGTTTCTCAAATGGCCGCCAGAGGGCGCACCGACCCCGCCGGTTCAAAGGCAAACAGTGAGGGGACAATTAAAAAAAAAAAAAAAAAAGAAAGGTGATTGGAATGAAAGTAACTTTTGTATTACTCCACTTGCTTATAAAAATTCAATGTTTGATTGGGAAAAGATTAAAAATCATTTGATAGGTCATGAAAGTAATATGTCATTAGAAATAGAAGAATTACAAAAAAGAATATTAGAAATATCTCATAATCAAATTGATGTAGCTGATGTAAAGATATCTTTAATGATTTAATTTCTCATTTTAATAAGTTTAACCCAGTAGATTGGTGGAAGTCTCAACATTTTTTATCAGCATTAGGAATAGGATTTTGTGTATTAATCTTGTTGCTCATTGTTGTTGCTTGCCTGAGATGAGAGAAGTCTGTCAAAGACTGCACAATGTTGACGTGATGGGACAAGCTAATAATTTGGTACTTGCAAAAAATCTGATATAGTTCCCCATGGTCAGAGTGCTTGGCTGGTAGTCAATGACGGGTAAGACTCTCAGAGGAGAGCAACCTAAGACAGGCACAGCCACCCTGACTAAAACAAAAAGGGGGAAATGTGGGAAACAAAGGCATGCTGTTTCCATGGTAGCAAGTTACTTTCTGACCATTGGGTCATGCTGTCCGTAGAGATGTACGTGCAAGTGGCTAATCTCTCTGGGAAACATAACATTCCAGCAGAACCCAGACTTGATATCTCAAGTAACCTGGGCAACAAGTTTTATGAGTATACTTGTTTCAATAATATAATAGAACATCTTGCGCTTTAGTTACTATCTTACCCATTGTGCACTGTGTTTTCATTAATGAAGTTATGGGAATAGTTAGCTAGGATAGTTGCTGGTTCTCACAACTGCTTGGGGTATATAAAGAAGTCCCTGATATTAATAAACTTGTCTGATGGGCTTGAGGCTTCAATGCTCTCGGATCCCCTGATCCCAATCTCTCTTTGTCTTTCATTCCCGATACCCTTCGGGTCCGTGACTCCAACACACTCCTTTTTCATAAGCATTATATCCTAAACAACGCTGTTTCTGAAATATCGACTCATTTTTTTCTGGGACATTTCTTTAGTATCTTTCCACATAATGTATTATTTTATGACCCACAGAACATTAACAAAAGCAATATCATCAATAACATTTTATAGTTATTACATATTGTTATTAGCTGAGTATTACTAATAAATTTGTACAAGCTGGGACAGAATTAAGGATTTCATATTTATTATATCCTTTTACTTTCTCACAACTCTTGTCTAGGATCACCAAGTGTGGAGTGGTTGTGACACTTGAACACAGATATGCTGATAGTCAGAGTTGTCTTCTAATGACTGCAAAATAATGCCTCCTTATTCATTTGAATTTTTTTTTGCCATGTAGATAAATTCTGGTGCTCCTGTATTCCAAATTAGTTATGTGCTGAAGAAATGTGAAGCAATCATTATGATATATTCCTGAACTGAGAATTGCTTAATAAAATCTTGCTTTTCAAAACGTGTTGGTCAGTATAACTACAGAAAGTCAGAAAAAAAAATTAGGACAAATTACTGATAATATCTGCAGTGATTATGATCATTTTAAGAGATTTTTATCAAATTTAAATGTTATGTACTGCTATAAAATTTTGAATTAAAATATTTGATAATAAGAGAAATGTGAAATAATTTTATTTTGTATTATCTTTTATGTATCTTATTCCTGAGTTTTGTATTTTGCCCTTTTTAAATATTTCCTTTATGCCCAGCACAGCTTAAATGCAAGGAAAACCTAGATTTCACTAATTTAATTATATATTTTAATGTGCTTATTAATATTGGTTATAGTGTTATTTCAAATCAACACTGTGAGTATATCTGGACAATATCATTGTGGTCATCAGGAAAATATAAACCTGATCCTCAAAATTAAAATTCCCCAGTCTTTTCTATTTTCCTGTGCATATTTCACAAATAACCCAATTTATAAGTATGGAATTCATTAATGTATGTGTCTATGATATCTGGCTGATAGCATTTAAGTCTGTTTATGACACACATTCATATCAAGTTCAGTATATGTGGCATTATATTTCTGTAAAGATGTACCTTTGCAGTTTTTAAAAAAAGTATTTCGGAGCTATGGTCAACCAGATTTGTTGATTTATTTTTTCCAGCCCCTTGGCGCTAATCAGCTCCTGGTCTCCTGTTCTGAAGGCTCTTTGTCCTGCCCCAGGGCTGCCCCCCAGGGGCACAGTCCGCGCACAGACCTGGCTGCAGGGGTGAGGCCACCCTGGTTTAGTCCCTGCAGCCCCCACCCCAGGCCCGCCCGAGGGTGACGCCTCAAGTGCGTGCACTGGGCAGCTGCAGGCCCGCAGGGGGCTAAGGGCCAGGGCGCGGGGGCAGGGGCGCAGGCCAGAAACCCGGGCATCCGGACCGCCTGCAATGCCACGCGGGTGCACCCCGCCCCGCTTCCTGCTTTCTTCCTCCCGGCAGAATAAAACTCCAGGAAATAACAGAAACGGGGAGTCAAGGGGACTAGTTCCAACACAGCCCCGCAAAGCTGAGCAGCCTCACCGCCGTTCCCGTGTCCCCGCCTCCCGCGAGGCGCCCGCGGCGCAGGAGAAGGGGTGCGGGCGCCCTCCCCGTGCCTCCGGGCCTAGCCAGGGGCCCCCACCTCCGGCCGGTCGCGCTGCGGGGCTGGGACTAAACCCAGAGGCGCTGCAGCCCCAGGCGCTTGAAGAGGCGGAGGCGTGCCGGTGCGGGCTCCCCCCCTCCGGCGCCGCCGGGAACAAATGCGGATCTAGATTTGTTGATTTAAAAAAATATTTATAATTTATTCCAGTTTGTGAAAACCTCAACTTTCAAAAGTTTATGTTTCAAAATGTAAAAAGTATTTTCTTAATTTTAATGACCTGTCCACCACTATAGTTTCTCTGTTGTATATAAAAATGAAATCGCATCTTCTTTGAAACAAAATTTATAGGTTTTTTAAAAGTCTACCTTACTGCGTTTGAAAAGGTAAAGTTCATGGAATAAGGTGTCAGTGCTAGCTTATTTCCAAGTTTATCTTCTATTTTCCCTACTTCAGGCCTTAATTAGCTGATTCTCCAAAGAATCCCATATCATTTTTGTGGGTAAAGTTCCTTAGAAACCAAGATTTAGCTTTTTAAGAATATTGTTGCAGTTGGAATGCCAATCCTTTTAGGCCCTTTCAGGATGTATTTTATATAGGCATATACATTCATAGCCAGCATCATAGCTTCCAAATATACAAAGCGTAAATTAAGTCAAAACTAAAAGGAGACAAGAAATATGCAATACTAACAAGAAACCTTAAACCTACTTTCATTCATAGTGTGTGGAACACACAAACAAAAACTGAGTATATGGAAGGTGTGAAAGGTATGCATAATGCATTTTATCTACTTGGTATAAATATAACACTGCAGCTAATAATGTAATTGTCACTTTTTCAAAATCACATGGAAGATTTATGAAAAGTATACTTGTTAAAGGTTTCCCAGTGAACACTGTTTTTCTCCAACAATACTTTTGCCGGAGGTTAAAGAAATCACCTACAAATTTCAAAATATTCAAAAATCCAATGTCTCTATAAACTACAATGAGAGGAAGCTAGATGTCTATAACATGTGATAGTTACAGAACTCTGGCTTCATGAGTATTCACCATCAATTTGGACAGAATTCTCTATAGAATAGTAAAAGAGGAAGCTAATTCCCTGAATGGAAATTAAAGGAACATTCTTTGAAATGGACATGAAAGCAAAATCCACAACAAAATGTGACTGGAACCTAGAGAAATATTAAATGGATAATACTTCCTAAAAAGTAGAATCAGTCATGTATATGATGTTTTACTTTTGTAAAAGCATTCAATGTAGTTCACTACATTAAAATAAATGAAGGAGAAAAACCTATTACCTCAATAGATGTGGAAAAGCACTTGACAAAATCCAGCCCAATCAATAAAAAAACATTTTAAAAACCTAGAAATAGACTCGGTTTCTCACAAAGAATACTGTTACTGGATTTTATCTAAGTTCTTGGCCATGCTGCAGAAACGAATTTCAAGAGCATGACAGATGAGTTAGGTCAGTAATATATGCAGGTAGGGAGGGAAGAGAAATGGGAGAAAATAACAGAGCAGGGTCCAGAGGAAGGGGGTGAAAAGGGATAAACAGGGCTGATTTATAAGCTATAATTCCCCATTATAGAGTATAAATTCCCACGTTTACTTGCGTGGCCACATGCAGAGGAAAAATGGTGAGAGCATTGCACAGAGAGCAGGAGGAGAGAGCTCAGGCCTGTGGTTTGCTTTATAAACTATTAATTATTCCACCCCTTTGCTAATTGGGGGAGGGGTTCCAGCTGTTGGCTGTTTTGCTTGATTACCCCACCCATCAATCCCTTAGTGAGCACCCAATGATAAAGTCCCTAGGGAACATCCTGGGCTTTTCTGTGCACCCAGGAGAAGTCTTTGTTCTGGACAGCAGAATCCTGGGGGTGGGGGCCTTCCAGCAGCCATCTTGGGGGTTATTATTGTCCACATGGTCTCTCTGCCAGGTTCCAGGTCAGTCTATTAATTTATTAGTTCCCTATCTTACTAGCCTGCTTCAATGCTTATAATAAAACTTGTTAACAATATTATAAGCAATGTTGGGATTTTGAAACTTTCCAAATGATATTCTATAAAGGAATGACCGCTACCATCATTGCTATTTAATTTGTTCAGTTGAGATTCAATTGCACAAGAAATTAACACAAGTAATAAATGGCATATAAAAAGGAAGACACAAAATTGTCATTATTTCCAAATAACATAACCGTATCTCTAGAAATTTCAAAGTAATCTATAATCTATTAGATTTAATAACTCATTACAAATTGGCTGGAAGGTCGATTACAAATAATTTGCATCTCCATATTCTGTACACAAAAGATAAAATTTAAAGAAGGTACAATTTATAACACAATGAAACTATCTAATAACAGCCATAAAATGTGTTTAAAACCCTTACATTGGCAACTACAAAAGATTATTGAAAGAAGTGAAGGACACCTTAACAAATGGTGGCACATATCATATAAAATATAATTGTTAAAATTCCATTAACTCCAAATTTTTCCAAGTATTAAATGAAATATAATTCCCTTAAGATTGTAGGGTTTATTAATGTGAGTAATTCACAAACAAATTCTAAGTTCATAAGCAATGACCCAAGGAGGGTGAAAGTCAGCTTCCATTAGAAGAACCAAGGGGGAGGACTTAAGTCACCAAGTATGAAGAACTCTTATGGGATCTATTTTTTAGAGACTATGTTAGTAGCTCAAGGGTAAATGAAATAATTAGCATAACAGGTTAAGGAGTTTGAAAGCATACCCAAATTATGCAACCATCTGACAGACAAAAAAAAGCAGACATGTGGTGCAGTGGGTCAAATGATGGCCTTTTTAATAAATGGTAATTTGTGAAGAGGTTACCCATGATGAAAAAAAAAATCAGGATTCCAATCTCACAAAATAAATCAACATCAATTCCAAATAGATTGAAAGTATAAAAGTTATAGGTAAAAATAGAGGAATTAATTAAAACTACAGATTTTAGAAAAAAGATATAAAATGTAATTTGTGTTTCAGAATGGTAAGAATTTTGTAAACAAGCCAAATCAAGCTTTATTATTAAAAATTAATAAGTGGGCTTTTGTCTTCTCCATCCCTCCTCCCTCTCGCCCTCCTTCCCCCAGGGGGCGGGCCTGCGCCTCCTGCGGGAATGGCTCCTGCCTCAGCGCCCTGCCCAGCTCCCGCTCCTCCTCTGCTCTCTCAGGCTCTTTCTCGGTTCCGACTCTTCGCCCTCCGGCCTTGGCCTCCCTCCCGACTCGTTCCTCGTGGTCCCCGGGCGCCCCCCGCGCTCACCCCCTGCTCGCCCCGCGCAGCTCAGCCCCGCTCTCGGCTTCCACGACCCCCACCACGTGCAGTGGAGTTACGGGGCGTCTCTGTGACTTCGCGTCACTCCGCACCCTGAGTCGGAGCTAAGGAAAGAGAGAGAGTGGGAGGGAGGGAGGGGACAGAGAGGGGGAGGCCGAGCGGGACGCTGGAGAGGGGCAGGAAGACCCCAGCGACGGCTGGGTTCGCAGGCCACGGGGCGCCCGCGCACCCCCGGCACTGGGCACCCCCGTAGCCCCGCGCTCCCCTCGGCCCGGCTTTCGGCACCTGCGGCCCAGCCCGCCCCTCGGCTCGCTGGAAACCTTCCCGGGAAGCGGGGGACGGGACGCCCCCTCTCGTTGGGGTGAGTGGAGGCCGTCTCTCCTGCGGGGATTGAGATAAGGCGAGTCTGGAAAAGTCTTCCACTTTGGAGAAGCTTCACCGGAGGAGATTTGTGGCTCCCGGGGCCGCGGTTTCCCCGGGTAACGCAGCTGGCAAAGAGACCTCCAAAGCCCATTTGCCTTCGTCCCCTCAGACCCTAACACTCTGGTGTGTGGAAGTCAAGTGGGAAGTAAAACTGTAGATGGCATTTACAACTAGGCATCTTCCCTTAAGTCTCGGTGTCAACACGGCAGAGACAGATCTTCAGGCCGAGAATGATATTCTCAAGAGAAAGGGACGGGTACAAAGCTTCCTAACTGAAAGATTAGCTGTTTTCCAACTGGCTAAAAAAAAATTGCAATTCTAAACCTGAGAAATATGTCACTCTTTTTATTCCAGTTTAATCACTTGAGTTTCCAAAAGACTTTGAAATCAAACTGGCATGGGGTAGTGTAATTTTCACTCTCTTTTGTGTGAGCATTATCTTTTACTAAAAAACTAAATTGGAAAAACGTTTACAATTATGGATTAAGGTAACAGAATTCATAAATTCTAAAATATTTTAATGAAAAAAATAATCTACTTTAGAGAGATCTCTATGCACTATTCCTGACATTAATAAGAATTTAAAGGTACTTTTTATCACAAAAACTATCCGTTTGGAGGAAATCCATCTAAAATCCAATAACAATAATATCAAGGAAAGAAAGCATTTAAGCAAAAGTAGACTGAAGAGTTTTGCTGATATAATGTAAAGCAAGTGCACAAAATTTCAATGATCAAAGTTTCCCTAAAAATTAAATAGCTACTTCATTTTTGGACTGTTACTTCAACAAACTATACTTAAACTACTCAGGTGCTTTATTCCTTAAATTAAGTATGTTTGTCTTCAAATATTCCTATTCCATCAATATTAATTGGTTTTTAAAAAGGCTTAAACATGGTAAAAATCAAAACTGCATTAAGTACCATTTCAATTTCCTTATATAATTACCCACTGCAAATTAACTTACTGGTTAATCTCACCAGTTTAGTTCATTTACAGCTTGTGTTCTTGTGCTGTATATATATACTTTCCATTAGAGATGTTGTTCTGAGTAACAAAATAAGTGGAAAAGGGAGAAATGTGTAAGGATTTGGAATTCCCAGAACTATGTATTTTTCCTACAGTGTTATTCTTAAGGAAATTGTCAAAAATTATTTTTAAGCTAGTTGTTGTATTTCTTGATGTTTGCCTACCTGCCTTAGCCAGTGTACTTCAATGTGCTCCATTTGCTGTGCAATGCTTTTTAGCATGCTCACAGCATAAAAGTCAAGTTGGTCAAAACAAGAGTGCCTGGCATATACATTCCAAACTCAGGATTTGAGCTTTTGGTGTAGGGAACAACTTCCCATCAGGTACAGTTGTGCATCTCAATTTGAGAGCTCAATTAGCCATTGAAGCCTGCCCAGAAGCCTGACAACCTAATTTGTCCAGCAGGATTTGCCTTGACAGGGCAAGTTTAAGGATGGGCAGGCAGGATTTGGAGGTCTTCTTTTAAAAACTATCCCCCCAGTTATTTCCACTCAATTCGTCTACTAGGTCTGGTCATCATATGAGCTTGATATGCAGGGCTTTGGGCTTATTTTGACTGCAAAATGAATTCCCAGATCACAAGGACAGGTAGACGTGAGCTAAGGAAGACTTCTCTTCTTTTCAATCGTTAGAGCCCAGCCCTCTGAGTTCTTGAAGAATTGCTTTGTATTGCTTTGTTTGGTCTTCAGCACCGAAGCACTGGGGTGTAGGAAGAATGTGTAATAATTGACTTTACACCCAGGGATCCCATCTTTTTCTTTCGTATAGTTCATTCTTTTAAAAATTAAACAGAATTTGAAGTTAAAAAATTAATAAATGGGACTATATCAAAATTTAAGAGTTCTTTTTCTTCATAAGAAAAAGAGAAAGGTAAAGTGAAAAGTCACAATCCATAATGTGGAAGAATGTATAAAGTCTCCTACCAAAAAAATGAGAACAGGATAGGTGACCAAAATAAAAATTATCCAAAAGCTTGAACACATAATTCACAAAAGAGGATGTACATGAGGCTAATAAACATACGAAAGGATGCTCTACATATCCAAGCATCAGAGAAATGTGAACAAGTCCATTATGAGACATTACCTCTTACAAAACTGGCTAATGTTTACATGACCTATACCATCAATTATTGGTTAAGATGTAAAGCCACAACCAATGAATACCTTGCAAAGCAAAGTGTTTGGATACATTTTTGCAAGCTCCTTGGAAGTTTGGGGCCAGTTCCAACAAAGACTGAACTTATTTTCAGTTTATAACCCAGCAATCCTCCCACACCAACAATTTATATTCTGCAAATTTAGATATGCATTACCAAAAGATCCCTATTCATTTATATGTGCACAATTTAAAACAAACAAACAAGCAAACAAACAAAAAAGAAACTACCCGAGCATCACCAAACCTAACATTGACAAATACATTTTAGAATATTCACACAGTGAAACAAAATACAGGAAGTAGCATAAACTAAATATAGTAATGATAAACAAAAGAGATAAATAGCACCAATATTCTGTAATAGAAGGAGAGACAAAAAGAAGTAACACAGACAATTTCATATATATGAATTACAGAAAATCATATGTTCTGATGGACGTCAGGAAAATGGTAATCGTTTGTTATGGTGTTGACTAGAGTGGGGCATGTGCGGACCTCTGGGGTTCTAGAACATTTCTTAATCTGGGTGCCAGTTACACAAGTGTTCTTGATTTGCAAAAGTTCATGAAGTTATCATTTTAATGAGAACATATTTTAGAATTTTAATAAACTCAATGCAAGTGGCATGAAGAATTTTACTATGACAGTAATTTTCCAAAAGAGAAGCCCAGTTATAAGGGTGAGAGGATTAAGCATGAACTATTTGATCTCTCCCCTGCCATTTTAGCAGGAAATTGTTGACAGCATCTGAGAAGACCTCCCAAGACACAGAAGTGGGATGGGTGGGTGGAGGTCAGGAAAACACAGTCCAAACAAGATCCTCACTCTCTTTCCTCAATCCCAGCTTTTCCATTACTTTTCAGCACTCTCTCACAGGACAGGATGCTGGGAAATGGCTTTTAAAAAAGAAAATTAGCTTGAAATCAAAGACATTCATTTAGACTTGGTCAGTTTGGCGGCATTTATGAAAAGAAACAGCTTATGAGCAGGAGAAGGAGGCATATAAATGAAGCTTGAGTCAGTCCCCCAATAGTTTCAGTGTACAATTTTTCAGGAAGTCTCTCACATTATTCTTTCAGTGGAAGCTAGTTTCACCACCTGAGTCGATCAAATGTGCTGAATGTCATCTTTTCCTTGCAGAATGTGCACAAAAAACAGGTCCTACCTGGTTGGATACTAGATATAGCCTTTCCAGAATCATAGAAAAGAATAAACAAAGTTTCCCAGCTAAAATATGGCAGAGCCAGGGCATGAAAATGATTTCTAATTCTGGAGGTCTGATAACAAATAGTTTCTTAATATAACCATTCATGACATAATCATGCTGTCAATTCATCCTTAGTAGAGATCTATTGAAGTGAGTGGGTGGATAATACAGGCTGTGAATTGGCATTGTCTAGGTTTTGGCAAGGAAGTCTGACATTATATCCAAAGACTATTTTAATAGTTTGGATTGTTTACTTATTCACCAGAAGATATACTTCTCTAATTTAGTCTCCATGCCTTCTTTACAGTTGTGGGAATTGGGGAGGTTTGCACAAATTTTTAAAAATATATATTTTTGTTAGAGATGTGAATTTACAGAACAATCATGCACATGTGTAGAATTTCCATACAATCCCCCTCCACCAACACTACATTTTTGCAAAACATTTGTTACAGATTATAAAATAATACTGTCATACTATTACCACTAACTATGGTCTATAGTGTGCATTCTGTATATTTCTCCACACACCCCTATTATTATCACAGTACATCTTTGGCACTGATGCAAGAATATTACAGTATTGCTGTTAACTATGGGTCATAGGTTACCTTCCCATGCTTCTTCACATTCTTACCACCTTGCAATTGGGATGTACCTTTGTTCTAGTTGATAGAAGGGCATTCTTGTATTTGTACTATTAACCACAATTCTCATCTACCTCTGGGTTCACTATGTTATTGACTTCCTAGATTATTCTCTAGCTTTCTTTCAACTGACATTTACATCCCTAGACTATCCTTTTCAGCCACAATCTCATTTATGAACTAGCTGCATTAGTCCTACTCACTATAATGTGTTACCATCAACTTTATCCATTTCCATACTTTTACAGTCAAGTTAGTTAAAAGTTCTACATATATTAAGCATCAGTATCCCTTCTCATCCCTTTTCTTGCAAGATTTTAATTAACAAATTAGTATGAAACATAACATCTGGAATGCAAGTTATACATTTTATTTTATTTCATCACTCAATAGGTATTTGAGTCCAATTGGGGTTCAAGGTTCAATAGTGTAACTTTCACAATATTGATTCAACAAAGAAGTTGATAGAGCAAAATATATTTTCCTAGAAGTCAGAAATCGAATTCTAGATTGCCGTGTATCTTCTATTGGCATAACTTACATATGAAGTGGGATGGACTGTGAGAAAGTGAGTCAACTGCATAGTGGGAACAGTCCATATGATACCTCATTTTAAAAAAATAAATCGCAAATTTGAGAGTCCCCAGGACCACTGTCAAGGTTTCATGACTTGCTAGAAGGACTCTGAGAACCCACTGAGAGCTGTTATATAGTCTATTAACTGGAATAGGACACAGATTAGAGTCAGTCAAGGGAAGACACACATAGGGCAGAGTTGAGAAAAAGAACCAGATACAGAGCTTCCTGTTATCCTCTTCCCAAGGAGTCAAGAGAGTGTTATTTCCATGCATGAATGTGTGAGAACACATATTGCCAACAAATGGAAGTTCATGTGAGCCTTGGGGTCATAGTTTGTGGGGTTCCATCACGTAAGCATGACTGATCTAAATTTATATTCACCGACCCCTCCGGAGGCTAAGGAGGCTAATACTGTATAACCCAAGCCACTAACCTAAATCACGTTTTTATCACCTTTCTTACCAAAGTCCACAGGTCAGCAAGGATACTTCTATTTGCTATGACATTCTAAAGGCCTAGATAATACCTCACAGTAGCCAAGGGTAAAGCTCAGGCTTTTCTTTGGGTTCAGCTTAATGTTTTACTGAAAGATGGTATGACATACAAAATCCTTTTTTGCTTAATTTCTTTTTTCATTGATACCCTTAGATAATATTAAGCACTGTGAACCTTACAACATTTATATAAAGAATTCAATTCAAATATAAATAGCATATTTTTTCTTATGTTTTGATGATGTGCAGAAATTTTAACAGGGCATAGTTGAAAGTTTTTGCCAAAATAGTGCTTATGCATTTTAGGTGTACCCCACATTAAGGACAGACATACTCATACATTTAGATCATATTTTATTTATAGTCACTAAGATTTAAAAAGAGAAACATTGAATAGGAGATAACATTCAAGAGAAGAGATTTGCCAGAAAAAGGTGGAAGGAAATAGTGTAGCAAAAATATTTTCAAATTAAACAAAAAGGAATTTAGGATACATTCAGAAAGAAAAGAACTAATTTAAGAAATATTGAGTTGTGAGGAATTTTCATTACTTCCTTTTTTCCCCAAAGATAGATTTATTTATTTATTTATTTATTTTATTTCTCTCCTCTTCCCGCATACCCCAGTTGTCTGTTCTCTGTGTCCATTTGCTGCATCTTCTTTGTCCACTTCTGTTGTTGTCAGCAGCATGGGAGTCTGTGTTTCTTTTTGTTGCATCATCTTGTGTGTCAGCTCTCCATGTATGCGGTGCCATTCCTGGGCAGGCTGCACTTTCTTTCATGCTGGGCAGCTCTCCTCTCCTTACGAGGCGCACTCCTTGCATGTGGGGCTCCCCAGCGCAGGGACATCCCTGCGTGACAGGGCACTCCTTGCGTGCATCAGCACTGCACATGGGCCAGCTGCACACGGGTCAAGGAGGCCCGGGGTTTGAACCACGGACCTCCCATATGGTAGACGGAGCCCTAACCCCTGGGCCAAGTCCACTGCCCTTCATTACTTCCTGACACTCAGAATCTTCCTTCATAATTTGGTCTGCAATGTTGAAAGGTACGAATGTTCGTTTTGATTTCAGTTTTTCATCAGTGTATTAAATTTATACTTGATTGGAGCCCACGATGAAGAGTTCATGATTAAGTTAATATCTCTTCCAAACATAATCGCCCACAAACAACAGCTATACATAAAAACACATGCACAAAGTCACAAACACAGCACACAAGCCTGCCCTCTTTTTAATTTGAAGAGCAACAACATAGTGGGCCTATATCTTATTTAGTGTATTTAACCAGTTAAGTCGTCTGAAAGATTCAAACTGTGTTTAAAGTCCAAGTCTAATGTTTAAAGCTCTAAAAGTTTTGTCCTTAGTAAGTGTGAGAAGGTGATGATCTCATTACATTTATTTGGGAAGACTATCCTGTCATTACATGAGCAGGACGTTTTTCACAATTAATCCTTAGAGAAATTAACTTTCCTCCACTTTGTCTCCCCCAAATTACATTTCCATGGATATTTCCATTCTTGCCTGTAGTACCAGATTTGTTTGCAGAATTGTTTAAATTACAGCCAGGCCCAAATTTATTTGAGAATGCCAAGTAATCAGTTGTAAAACTAAAAGTTAGAATGTTTTAATCTGATGTTTACCTGATTATGTTGCAAATTTTAGTAAGAATCAAGTTAGTTTCCAAAAGATTTTTAGCAGAGACTACACAACCAATTTCATAATTATGAATTCATCTTTGTTAACTCCATTACTGCTTTGGGAGAAACATCTTGAATTGGAAGTTGCAAAAGTAATACATTAGTAGCAATATATAAATATATTATTTGGGAAGAATTCCCCACAGATTTTTAATAGAGAAGTTGTGGTTTTACAGACCAATCGAATATGCAATACAGGATTCCCATAACAAGCCCACACCAACACTACGCATTGGTGTGGAACATTTGTTAGAACTGATGATAGTACTCTTTAGGAATCATGCTCTTTTTGAACAGTAGTTACCTCTGTTACAATGGATGAAACTTATTAAAATAGCACTATTAGCTATGGTCCATAGTTCATATCAATAATTTTTCCATATTCCATCTATTATTAACATATTGTACTAGCATAATATCTATGCTATAATTTATGAATGAACAAGTCTTATACTTGTGCTATTAACTATAATCCATCTCTATAAAAGGATTCACTGTGTTACAGTCTTATGGTTTATCTTTAAAGTAATATTCTAGTAACATATATGACCTAAAGTTTTCCCTTTTAACAATATTCACCTATATAATTCGGTGCTGTTAATTACACTCAAGATAATGGGCTACCAATACCACCATCCATTTCCAAACACTTATAATAAATATAAATACAAATTTTTAAAAAGATTAAGTATCAACCCTCCATTCTCTAACTACAATCTGTTCCCTTATAACCTATATACTACATTCTAACTCTATGAGTTTATTATAATTCATTCATAACTAGAGAGGTAATGCAATAGTTGCCCTTTTCTTTCTGGCTTGTTTCAGTTAGTGTAATGTCCTCAAGATTCATGCAAGTTTAGCATGCATTAGGACTTCGTTCCTTAATTTGGCTGAAAAAATAATCCATTATATGTACTTAACACCATTTCTTGTTTATCCATTCATTTGTTGATAGACACTGAGTTTGCTTCCATCCTTTGGAAATTCTGCAATTGTGAAAAATGCCTCTATGAACATTAGTGTGCAAATATCTGTTTGAATTCCCAATTTCAATTCTTCTGAGTATATTCCTACAAGCGGGATTATCAGGTCTATGGTAATTCTCTATTTACCATGCTGAGGAATTATCAACCCTGTTTCACAGCAGCCACACCATTTTACATTGCCAGCAACAATGAATGAGTGTTCCTATTTCTCCACAAGTTCTCCAAAACTTGTAGTTTCCCTTTTTATTTTAGTAATAGCCATTCTAGGAGATGTGAGATGATATCTCACTAGGGCTTTTAACTTCATTTCCCTAATAGCTAGTGAGGTTGAGCATTTTTTCATGTGCTTTCTAGCGAAATAGATGTCTTCTTCAGAGAAATGTCTATTCAAGTCTGCCCATTTGTAATTATTTTTTTGTCTTTTTAGTGTTGAGTTGTAGGATTTCCTTATATATTCTTGATATTAAAACCTTAATGGATAAGTGGTTTCCAAATATTCTCTCTATTGAGTTTGTTTCTTCTTCAATTTCATGACAAAGTCTTTTGATGCACAAAAGTTTTTAATTTTCAGGAGGCCCCATTTTTTTCTTTTTACTTTTCTTCCATAAGCTGTGGCTTTAAAGCCTAGGAAACCATTGTTCAATGCAAGATCCCACAGATACTCTGCTCTATTTTCTTCTAGGAGTTTTATAGTCCTGGTTTTTATATTGAATTATTATATATTACTTTTTGGTATGGCATGAGATTGGGGCCCTCTTTCATTCTTTTCACATGGATTGCCAATTCTCCTCTTTCTATCTGTTGATGAATCTATTTTTTTCCCAATTGAATGGACTTGACAGTCTTTTATAAAATCATTTGTCATACCACTACCTTCTTGCCTCCATTCTTCCAGATGTGAAGTCATCTGAATCCTGGTTTCGGGTGAGAAATCAACTCTTAATCTTATGGAACTACCCTTATACGTGGTGGATCTCTTTTCTCATGTGCTTTTATGATTCTGTTTGTCTTGAGCTTTTGACAAGCTGATAAGTATGTGTCTCAGAGTAGGTCTGCCAGGATTTATTGGGCTTGGAGTACATTGTGCTTTCTGTTTCCTCAAACAGTCCTACTGCCCCACTTTGCCTTCTCTTCACCCTCTGGACTGCCCATAATGCATGTTTGTGGTTTCATTTTGTCATTCAACTCCCTGAATCTCTGCTGAATTTTTTCCATTTGTTTGTCGGTCTTTTCTATCTACACAATTCCAGATGTCTTATTTTTGATGTCACTAATTCTTTTCTTTGCCTGTTCAAATCTGCTGTTATGTGCTTCTAGTATATTTTTTTAAAGATTTATTTATTTATTGTTTTTATTTATTTCTCTCTCCTTCCCCACTCCCCTACCCCATTGTCTGCTCTCTTGTGTCCATTTGCTGTGTATTCTTCTGTGTCTGCTTGCATTGTCAGCAGCACTGGGAGTCTGTGTCTCTTTTTGTTGCATCATCTTGCTGGGTCAGCTCTCTGTGTGTGCGGTGCTACTCCTGGACAGGCTGGGTTTTATTCATGTGGGGTGGCTCTCCTTGAGGGGCTCACTCCTTGTGTGTGTGGCTCTCCTAGTTCTAAAGATAATGAACTTGTGGCAACATATTTTTAATAACTACAAATTCCTTCACTTAAATTTTGTTAGCTAACAAGGTGAAGTTAAATTTTTAATTCCCAGTTGCCTGCTTTTGTGGGAAACAAAGGCATGTTGTTTCCATGGAAGCAAGTTACTTCCTTGACCACTGAGTCAAACTGTCCCTTGTGATTATCAGTGCAGATCACAATCTTGGCAGGGAAAACACACCTGCAGGCAGAACAATAACATATAGAACAGAACAACCTGAGTAACAAGATTTGTGAGTATAGTTACTGATTTTTATAGTAATAGTTCCAGTAAAGTTTGTTGGTGTTCATCAATCACTACTTAATATAGAATGAGGTAAGGGTAACAGGTAACTTGATTTTGTGCTGAATGTCATGTATGCTAGGGGTATATATACTAGCCCCTCGACTCAATAAAGTTATCTGATGAGCTTGAGAAATCAATGCTCTCAGATCCCCTGAACCCAATCTTTCTTTGTCTTTCATTCCCAATACCTCGGGTCACCGACCAAGACTCCGACAGCTTTCATTTCACTTGATTAGAAGAGATAATATTCATTCTTCATTTTGATAATATAAAAGTAAATTTTAACAAAATGTGCCTACGTGCATAAAAATTATGACTATTTAGATAAAGAAAAGCCCCACTTGTAAAATGATTTTCAGTCTGTCTTTTTCACACATTTCCCTTCTTGGAATAGCACTACAGCACAGTTCTACACTTCGAATGATGGCATTCATGGATTTTCCTGTCAAAATTCTAGACCACACTCTGGCTTGTTTTGTGATTTCCTCTCATTAAGTAGTAGTATGTTTTCTATGAAATAAGACAGTATACATGACTATGTGTGGATAATTCTTTTGTTATCAAATATATACCATATTGAAACTCAAGTTCATTGACAAATGAATGCCAAAATTAAGATGATTAGATAGATCTCAATAAACATTTTTATCTTCCTACTAATATGTCTGCAATATAATATATCCTAAAGAGTACAACGGCCTTCACAGATCTTGTATAATTTGTTAGACAATGAGATTAAGGCTGTGCTTCTATTAACAATTGTTTAACTGTTTACACAAATTGAATGGTCTATTGGAAGAACTGTTTTCCAATTTATAATTACAGACACTAAATGTGTTTTCTTTTTTATCCTTCCCTTTTGTGTTTTTAAAAAAGCTTTAGATTACATAAAAGTTACATAAAAAATATAGGGCATTCCCCTATGCCCCACCCCTACACACTTTCCCATGAACAACATGTTTCATTAGTGTGGTACATTTGTTACAATTGATGAGCACATTTTGAGATATTGCTTTTACCTGTGGACTATAGTACACATCATTGTTTATACTCTGTCCTACAGAATTTTTAGGTTATGACAAAATATATAATGTCCTGTATCCATCATTGCACAGTCATGCAGGAGAATTCCAGCATCCTGAAAATGACCCCATATCACTCTGATTTTCCCCTCTTCCTTCTCTTAGAGCTTCTGATGGCCATAGCCTTTATATCAATGATTAAAGCTCTTCCATTGCTAGAAGAATAATAAGTCAGCTTTAGCCCATTTTTCATTCTCCAATCTTGAGAATTTTCAGATGGTAATGACCACCACCCTGTTTCTAATTGAGAGGGAGCTTAGGTCCCATGGGGCAGATGGATGAACTTATCTTGTTCACAGTTGCAGACACTGCTTCTTGGGATGGGCTTTCTTTATCATCATCTCCTTGTTAGTTGTCCTGGGTGAGTCCAGTGAACAGCAAAATATGAGTCTCTTTTATAACTGTATTTTTAAGTATCTAGTTTGCTCCAGCTATAGCTATAGAAAATGGAAAGAAATAAATGATAATTTACCAAAAAAAACTCTAATGATTCTTACATTCTAAAGGGAAATAGCTCTCATAAGTGTATAAATTTATCATACTTATATTAGTATAGTGATACGTGCTATGAAATGAAACAAGGCAGATTTAAATAAATAATAGCAAAAATACAATTTTGCTAAAACTGTCAAAGTATTTTTTTTAAAGATTTATTTATTTATTTATTTCTCTCTCCTTCCCCCCCACCACCCCAGTTGTCTGTTCTCTGTGTCTATTTGCTGTGTCTTCTTTGTCCGCTTCTGTTGTTGTCAGCGGCACGGGAATCTGTGTTTCTGCTGTGTCATTTTGTTGTGTCAGCTCTCCGTGTGTGTGACACCATTCCTGGGCGGGCTTCACTTTCTTTTGCACTGGGTGGCTCTCCTTATGGGGCACACTTCTTGCACATGGGGCTCCCCTATGCGGGGGACACCCCTGCGTGGCAGGGCGCTCCTTGCGCACATGAGCACTGTGCATGGGCCAGCTCCACTCGGGTCAAGGAGGCCCGGGGTTTGAACCGCGGACCTCCTGTGTGGTAGATGGATGCCCTAACCGCTGGTCACTGGGCCAAGTCCACCACCAAACAAAGTGTTTTTGAATTGGACATATTTTAATGGAGATGTAGAGAAAATTGGGATATAAATATGTAAGGAAGACTCTTTTAAGCAGAAAGATCAGCATGCACAAAGTCCCTGAATAAGAAATTAACAATAAAAGTGAGATGAAAAAGTGGAAATTAGAAATAAGTCAGGTTGGGAATAAGCAGGGTAGTTGAATCAAACATATCAACTCATATAGACTTAGGTTTTTAGATTATTTTCTAAGTTGTTGAGAATGTGAAGGGTTTCAATAATTGAATGAATTATACTTAAGGAGAGATAGTGAGTATGGTAAGCATATTAGATATAATCCTCTAATCCAATTTATTGGAATAGTCATTGGAAAAGAAACTAGATGAAGACCAATGTCAAAAGACATTGAAGCATAGGGCATTCCCATATTGAGAGCTCGGAAAGAGAAGGAGGACTCATCAAAATGATTCTGAGAGGGAGTAGCCAAGGTAGTAGAAATAAAATATGATGGCGGGGAAATATGTTCTCCAATAATGGTGATTTAGATGATTCAATCAAATGTTCCCAATAAAAATAAAGTTCTGGCAACATATCAGAAACATGCTTTAGATGTCTTCAGAGAAGAAAAATGTTATTGGAAAGAGATTTGATCAAATCTGGGGTCATAAGGAAACCCAGGAAATTGACTGTGGAATTGGGATCTTTGCCCTTGAAGAATCCACCTATCTGGAAGAAGAAATGGAGTTGATAAGAAGCCACTGTAGTATTTCACCTGACATGAGAAGCATATGGACCAAAGATGGCATTAAAATACATAATGCTAATTTTTTAAATTTAATTGCCTTTTTTTAAAAAAAAAGATATATAGATCACAAAAAAATTACATTAATAAATAAAAGAGGTTCTCATATATCCCACTCCCCACACCCTCCACTCCTCCCACATCAACGACCTCTTTCATCATTGTGGCACATTCATTACATTTGGCGAATACATTTTGGAGCAGTACTACTCCTCATGGATTATAGTTTACACTGTAGTTCATACTCTCCCCCAGTCCATTCAGTGGGTTATGGCAGGGTATATAATGTCCAGCATCTGTCCCTGCAATATCATTTAGGACAAATCCAAGTCCCAAAAGTTGCCCCCACATCACATCTCAGCTAAATTGAGATGAAAGACCTATACTCTAGGCTTAAGCATAAAACAGAAACATAACTTTCCTTCCAAGACCTAGACAGAGCTTTGAGTATTCTCAATCCAATTAGGTTACTCAGAATACCTTATCTGCTTCAAAAAATAAAAATAAAAAAAAAAGCAAAATTGTATCCTCCCAAATAAAAGGCTACATCTCAGATTGTCTTTTAAATATTTCACTTACAACATACAGCACACATACACTCAAAATCAGTGACAGGGAGAAAGAATAAAAGATTACAAATTCCAAGACTGTAAAAAAGATAAAAGCTATGGAGGACGCAGATAATGACAATACTTGTGAATTCTATGGATGTGAGGACATTGCCATATTCTCATTACCATAAAATTAGTTCCTTTTTCAAAAGTAACGTGTATCATGACTTCCTGTTCATTTTCAAAAGATTATAGAGGTTAATTGTCCCATCATATTAAGTATTCAGTAGGTATTAGGGAGATAAGCTATTGTTGATTTCATGCATGGCTTTTATCACTGTCCCATGCTGCAATTCAGTGGGCTCATTGAAAAAACACTAGTGCTTCTGTGCAAGTAAGTTGAATAACATCCACTGGTTTGGTCATTTTGTCTGCCTGCTAGTTAAGAGTTTGCATAGAAATGGCATAGCTCACCCAAGCAAGAATGGAACAAGGGGGATTAAAGCTCTAACTTCCCTCCCTTCTCACCTAATTTACTCAGCCAGTAGCTGCTAATCCAAACCAAACAAGAAGTCAGAGTAAAGGGACCTCAAACTATGCAATCCAAATAACTCATTTTCCATTAAATAAATCATGTCAGAGAAAGACATGGACAATATGGGGAGGGGTTAAAAACAAAATGACCAACACAGATGGAGGAATAGTAAGGGTTAACGTAGAGAGTTTACTCCATTTGTTAATTGAGTACATTTGAATTTTTAAAATTAGGCACTAGAATTTCATTCATTAGCATTAAAAGACAAAAGCAATCTTACTGAATTCAACTTAACCAGAAGAAATCGATAGTAAAAGAGGATTTCCTTAAGAACCAAGAAATGAGGGTTTAGTGTTTGTTTCTATTGTGGAATAAAGGTTAAAGATAAGAACTGGAATGCCCCATTTTGTCCTAAGTTCTTAGACCTATCACCCAGCACAGTCAGCATAGTTCACTCTTTATACTTATTATTTCAGGATAAACTTTAATAGTGCATCCTTTATTTTACAAAGTGTTCCAGATAATTAAATGCCTGTGTTCACCTTACCTCTAAAGCTGTTTATTGATACAATTTTAGATGGGCACCTTTACTGACTGCAGGCGTTTTACTCATTGATGTTCAAATCACCAAAGCCAGACCTCTTAGATTTCTTCCTTGTGCTTTTCCTTAGGAAAACAAAGAGGTGAAGTTAGTTTCTCTCTGTTGAATGCAATGATAAGCAGTTAATGAAATCATCACTGCCTCTATTCCTCCCTCTGTATGGAAAACATTTTAAACAGAGATACATGAAATAAGCAGAGAAGTGCAGGGGACTGTGTGTAGGAAATAAAACAAAATAGAGTTTCTCGGGTTAAGAGATTTACAGTGGAGACAAAGGCTCATCATGGAGTTTGCTATTAAGTAACTATCAACAATATATCACAAACTGCCAAAGAACCTAAAACTTCAAGCAAAAATGTTCCTCAAAACCCCAAGGATATCTGGACACCATAAAAGAGACCACAAAATAAAGAACTCAGTTAACTATTTAAGCTGAAAGACAATTAAAGTACCCTAAATTTCTACCAGTCACACACAACTTGTCTAATTTTCTTTAATTTTAAAAATGCTTGCCTGGACATAGCAAGATGGGACATGCTTTGGGTTGCTACCTGAAACTCTGCCCTCTGAATCAAAATTCTAAGGTGGACTGGGGGACAGTGTAAACTACAACGTAAACTATTATCCATGCAGTGCAGCAGTGCTCCAAACTGTGTTCACCAAATGCACTGAATGTCCCATGATGATGAAAGAGGTTGTTGATGTGGGAGGAGTGGGGTGAGGGGGGTGAGGGGTATATGGGGACCTCATATATATTTTTAATGTAACATTTTAAAAATAGAGAAAATTTCTAAGACGCGAAATAAATGCCCTTATTGCCTTGCACCTTGGTTTGTTACTCACACCTGAGGTAGCGATCTGACCTGATGCTGTTCAACACAGAAGCCTGTGTTTTGCTTGTTGAAACTCACACAGGTTTCTCTGAGCCAGCAGAATCTTTTCTTCCCCCTGACAGAATTAGGTTTTTGTCACTTGCAAAAATTGTAGCTGAGTGATGTCAATTGATTTCAATTGAGTGAAATTAGCTGAACACAAAAGGAGAAATAATGTATGATCTCACTGATTTCAAATAATTAGAAAAACAAACCCATCTATTCAAATCTAGACTCTAGGTTACCAGGGATGTGGTGGAGAAAGGGAATGCAAAGTTCATGCTTAAAATATACAGGG